>NC_045998.1:11377882-11489957 GCF_010909765.2 Amblyraja radiata | reverse complement strand
GGAGAAACTCAGCAGGTGCAGCAGCCATCTATGGAGCGAAGGAAATAGGCAACGTTTCGGGCCGAAACCCTTCTTCAGACTGATAGGGGGTGGCGGGGAGAAGGAAGGAAAAAGGAGGAGGAGGAGCCCGAGGGCTGGGGGATGGGAGGAGACAGCCCGAGGGCTGAGGAAGGGGAGGAGACAGCAAGGGCTAACAAAATTGGGAGAATTCAATGTTCATGCCCGCAGGATGCAGACTCCCCAAGCGGAATATGAGGTGCTGTTCCTCCAATTTCCGGTGTTGCTCACTCTGGCAATGGAGGAGACCCAGGACAGAGAGGTCGGATTGGGAATGGGAGGGGGAGTTGAAGTGCTGAGCCACCGGGAGGTCAGGTAGGTTCTTGCGGACCGAGCGGAGGTATTCGGCGAAACGATCGCCCAACCTCCGCTTAGTCTCACCGATGTAGGTCAGCTGACATCTAGAGCAGCGGATGCAGTAGATGAGGTTGGAGGAGATACAGGTGAACCTTTGTCGCAACTGGAATGACTGCTTGGGTCCTTGAATGGAGTCGAGGGGGGAGGTAAACGGACAGGTGTTGCATTTTCTTGCGGTTGCAACGGAAAGTGCCCGGGGAGGGGGTAGTACGTGAGGGGAGGGAAGAATTGACAAGGGAGTTGCGGAGGGAGCGGTCTTTGCGGAAGGCAGACATGGGGGGAGATGGGAAGATGTGGCGAGTGGTGGGGTCACGTTGGAGGTGGCTAAAATGACGGAGGATTATTTGTTGTATGTGACGGCTGGTGGGGTGAAAGGTGAGGACTAGGGGGACTCTGCCCTTGTTGCGAGTGCGGGGGATGGGGAGAGAGAGCGCAGTGTTGCGGGGTATGGAAGAGACTTTCAGTGACTGGTGTACAAGCACATCCAGGTCTCGTTGCACCTCCCCTTTTCCTAATCTGACACCATTCAGATAATAATCTGCCTTCCTGTTCTTGCCACCAAAGTGGATAACCTCACATTTATCCACATTATACTGCATCTGCCCACTCACCCAACCGCGGGGTTCAGCCGCGGGACTGGAGGGCGGCAGCTTCGACCACCCCGGGCCGCGGTGTTTGAGCCGGCCCGTTTGCGGGGTTCGGTGAGCCGCGGGGCTGTTTGTGCCATCGCCCGGTGGGGAATCGCCTCAGCGCAGAGGGAGAAGAGGAGGGAAGAGACTGCAGCCCTAAGATTTTTGCCTCCACCACAGTGAGGAGGTGCTTGGAGGACTCACTGTGGTGGATGTTAATTTGTGTTTATTGTTGTTTATTATTGTATGTATGACTGCAGGCACGAAATTTCGTTCAGACCGTAAGGTCTGAATGACAATAAAGGAAATTCTAATTCTAATTCTATCCAAGTCATCTTGCAGCCTCATAGCAGCTTCCTCTCAGCTCACACTGCCACCCAGCTTTGTGTCAAACATGGAGATGTGACATTTAATTCCTTCGTCTAAATCGTTAATATATATATTGCAAATCACTGTGGTCCCGGCACCAAACCTTGTGGCACCCCACTCGTCACTGCCTGCCATTCTGAAAAGGACCTGTTAATTCCTACTCTTTGCTTCCTGTCTGCCAACCAGTTCTCTATCCATGTCAATACCCAACCCCCAATGCCATGTGCTCTAATTATGCCCACTAAACTCTTGTGTGGGACCTTGTCAATGGCTTTTGGAAAGTCCAGATACACCACATCCACTGGCTCTCCCTTATCCATTCTACTTGTTCAATTATCCTTACTGCTGTCCCGGGTCTTCATTATCCATTCTAATGGTCTCTTCAACCTATTTTTCATAATCCCTCACTTAGACCCTCCAGTAGGGTCACCCCTCCCCCCCCGCGGCGCTCCCTCAGTGTCCCCCCCTCCCCCCCGCGGCGCTCCCTCAGTGTCCCCCCCTCCCCCCCGCGGCGCTCCCTCAGTGTCCCCCCCCTCCCCCCCCCGCGGCGCTCCCTCAGTGTCCCCCCCGCGGCGCTCCCTCAGTGTCCCCCCCTCCCCCCCGCGGCGCTCCCTCAGTGTCCCCCTCCCCCCCGCGGCGCTCCCTCAGTGTCCCCCCCCCTCCCCCCCGCGGCGCTCCCTCAGTGTCCCCCCCTCCCCCCCGCGGCGCTCCCTCAGTGTCCCCCCCTCCCCCCCGCGGCGCTCCCTCCCTCCCCCCTACCTTGGTGCTCCTGGACGAGCGGGGTGAGGTCGTGCACCCTGCCCAGGTAGGACACCCACAGGTCGGCCACCGTGTTGTGCGCCGCCACCTCGCTGGGCGTGTAGAAGCGCGAGTGCAGAATGGCGGCCGTATCCCCCATCCCGGGATCCGCCATGTCGGGCACCGCGGCTTCCCCGGCTCAAGGGCCTCCACTGTCGCCATGGACACGGCGGCTCAAGCACTGTCGCCATGGACACGGACACGGCGGCTCAAGGGCCTCCACTGTCGCCATGGACACGGACACGGCGGCTCAAGGGCTCCACTGTCGCCATGGACACGGACACGGCGGCTCAAGGGCTCCACTGTCGCCATGGACACGGGGCCTCCACTGTCGCCATGGACACGGGGCCTTCACTGTCGCCATGGACACGGCGGCACAAGGGCCTCCACTGTCGCCATGGACACGGGGCCTCCACTGTCGCCATGGACACGGACACGGCGGCACAAGGGCTCCACTGTCGCCATGGACACGGGGCCTCCACTGTCGCCATGGACACGGACACGGCGGCTCAAGCACTGTCGCCATGGACACGGCGGCTCAAGGGCCTTCACTGTCGCCATGGACACGGACACGGCGGCTCAAGGGCCTTCACTGTCGCCATGGACACGGACACGGCGGCTCAAGCACTGTCGCCATGGACACGGGGCCTCCACTGTCGCCATGGACACGGCGGCTCAAGGGCCTCCACTGTCGCCATGGACACGGACACGGCGGCTCAAGGGCTCCACTGTCGCCATGGACACGGCGGCTCAAGGCCGCAACCGCCCGCCGGTCTCCGCCGTCGCCATGGACACCGCGAACGCTGACTACAACTCCCGGCGTGCGTTGCGACACCGCCTACAACTACCGGTATGCACCGCGCCGCGGAGACTGCGCACTAGACTACAACTCGAGGCGTGCGACGCTTCCTGGCCTATAACTACCGGCATGCACCGCGCCACATGTCCCCTCGTCACAGAGACTGCTCACAAGGACTACAACTACCGGCATGCTACGCTATGGTGCCTACAACTACCGGCATGCCACGCTCCAGCCCATGCCCCCCCCCCCTCGACTTCCCGACAGACAACTACAACTACCGGCGTGCCACGCTATCATCGCCTACAACTACCAGCATGCTTTTGCACCGCACGTCACCATGGAGCCTGCCACACGGACACGGACTACAACTCCCGGCGTTCCACGCTATAGCGCCTACAACTACCGGCATGCCACGCTCCATGGCTTACACGCTCTAGCGCCCCCCTGGACTTCCCGACGATGGACTACAACTACCGGCGTGCTGCACTATAATCGCCTACAACTACCGGCTTACACTGCGCCCCATACGTCACCATGGAACCAGCCACACGGACTACAACTCCCGGCGTTCCACGCTATAGCGCCTACAACTACCGGCATGCTTTTGCACCACACGTCACCATGGAGCCAGCTACACGGACACGGCCTACAACTCCCGGCGTGCCCTGTGGCGACGCCTACAACTCCCGGCGTGCCCTGCGGTGCGGCCTACAACACCCGGCGTGAGTGAGCGACGTCGCAACACGGACTCCAACTACCGCCATGCACCGCGCCGGCAATGTCAGCAAACGATCATCGCATGTTAAATATTAATATGAATCCCACACCGGGGGGGGATGTAAACAAAACCGCAACAGGTTACACATTGTGCATTAAAGTAACTGCGGATGCTGGTCTACACCGACGATGCCCCACACTCCATTCCTGCTCTCCAGAGATCAGATGCTGCTTGACATCCATCTTGCGCTCATCGTCGCTGCGGTCCGAGCCGATCCGAGCCGGGCCTCGTGTATTTCCGGCGGCACTCGGCCATTTCCGGCGGCACTCGGCCATTTCCGGCGACGACGACAACAGACAGACCGACCGGAGTCGGAGCGAGGGGGCGAGAAAGCCCAGAGACCGTCAGGTAATGGAGCGCCCTCTCCCCCCTCACCCCCCCCTCACTCCCCCCTCACTCCCCCCTCACTCCCCCCTCACCCCCCCCCTCACCCCCCCCCTCACTCCCCCCTCCTCCCCCCCCTCGCAGGTGTACATATGCTGTACATACATATAGCTGCTGGTGTACATATGCTGTACATATAGCTGCTGGTGTACATATAGTAGCAATGTTACAAAATTTTGAGATTTTAAAAATCAAGTCTGTAATTTATCCCATCAGATAAAGCATAAAAATAAGTTTAATCTGACACCTAATTCACTTTCATATCTCAAGTATTTAAAAAGTTATGGCCATTTTCATACTGGGAAATGAGCATCTTGTTCCCTATTGATTTTCTATGGACATAACAAAAAAGCTGTGATCGTGGACAGTCAAAAGCCCATAACTTTCTTAAAAATTAAGAGAACTGAATGAAATTTTCAGTTATCATAGATTGAAGCATTCTGAAACAAATATAAAATAATCTTACTTGGATGACCTGAAATTAAAGCATATAATTAGTTAGTTACCTAATTGTAGCTAATTTCAGACTTCAATTACTAGATCTAAACATCTATCCATTTCTTAATAAATGATTAACATTTTTAAATAGCCTAAATGTCGAAATAATATTCACAAATAATTCACAATAAAACATGATTTTTAAATCTCATTTACATTAATTTATAGATCAAATGGAAGGAATTCAGTGTTCAATTGCTGTAAATAAATGCCCATTTAAATCAGCTTTCTAGTGGGTCCCTGTGGAACGCGCTGGTTTAGAACGTTCACATTGCGGTAGATTTGTGCCCCAAATGCCGAGAAAAATACTGCGGGATATAATGGGCCCAAAATGAGCTACTCGCAATATTAAACTTTGTATAAAGGGATCTTTAGAAGCCCTTTTTAATGTAAAAATATACAGCCTAACTTCAGATATTTGCTTTATGAGACCCTGCGGTTGCTGACGGTCGCGGGTTTAGAGATTGATTTTTAAACTACTATAACTATTATACGAGGCCTTTAAAACTAATAATAGCTTTTGCGACGGGGTCTTCCAGCGATTTTTCGTTAATAATTAACTAGGCTGAACATCTTCGATTTGAACAGCCTAGAGAAAATCGCGTTTTAAACCCGCCCCCCTCTAAACGGCGCCAAAATCGCGCACACCCGCAGCAGCAGATTTTCAACGACTCTTCAGGTAGGCTTTGCAACATACCTACATATAGCTGCAGGTGTACATATGGTGTACATATAGCTGCTGGTGTACATATGCTGTACATATAGCTGCTGGTGTACATATAGCTGCTGGTGTACATATGCTGTACATATAGCTGCTGGTGTACATATGCAATACAATACAATACTATTGATTTGTCATTTGAACCTCACATAAGGTTCAAACGAAATTTGGTTTCTGCAGCCATACAAGAAAAGAACCAAGACACACACCCAACACAATTTACACAAACATCCATCACAGTGAATCTCCTCACTGTGATGGAAGGCAAAGTCTTGTCTCTCCCCTGCTCTCCATTCCTCTCCCGAAGTCATATGCTGTACATATAGCTGCTGGTGTACATATGCTGTACATATAGCTGCTGGTGTACATATGGTGTACATATAGCTGCTGGTGTACATATGCTGTACATATAGCTGCTGGTGTACATATGCTGTACATATAGCTGCTGGTGTACATATGGTGTACATATAGCTGCTGGTGTACATATGCTGTACATATAGCTGCTGGTGTACATATGGTGTACATATAGCTGCTGGGGTACATATGGTGTACATATAGCTGGTGGTGTACATATGGTGTACATATAGCTGCTGGTGTACATATGGTGTACATATAGCTGCTGGTGTACATATAGCTGCTGGTGTACATATAGCTGCTGGTGTACATATAGCTGCTGGTGTACGTATAGCTGCTGGTGTACATATAGCTGCTGGTGTACATATAGCTGCTGGTGTACATATAGCTGCTGGTGTACATATAGCTGCTGGTGTACATATGGTGTACATATAGCTGCTGAATGTGTATACGATAATTACAAGCAGTTGAATAAGGGGTGGGAATTAATAAGCTTTGGCTTCTTCCTGCCCCTTTTCGGACACATACGATTTCATTTATTTATAGATATTGTTTATGACACTTTATAAATATTCTTGTTGTTTTTTGTATGCTGTTTCTCACTTGCTTTTTATTCTTTTATTCTGTTCGAAATAAAGAATCTAATAAATAAATCTGTCTCTCCCTACAAACACCATTCTCCTGCCTTCTCCCCATAACCCTGACACCCGCACTAATCAACAATCTATCTATCTCTGCCTTAAAAATATCCACTGACTTATGGCCTCCACAGCCGACTGGCAAAGAATTCCACAGATTCACCACCCTCTGGCTAAAGAAATTCCTCTAGACCCCTATTTCCTTCGCTCCGTAGATGCTGCCTCACCCGCTGAGTTTCTCCAGCATTTTGTGTCTACCTGCGCTTTTTCCAGTTAGACAAATCTGCAGTTCTTCCTTAAACAAACTCCTTGTACCTTCCGCAGAGTCCACCTGGGACTATACTGGAAATTGGACATTTTTATACCGGACAATTTTTACATTTACACCACGCCGATTTAACCTACAAACCTGCGCGTCTTTAGAGTGCGGGAGGAAACCGGAGATCTCGGAGAAAACCCACACAGGTCACGGGGAGAACGTGCAAACTCCGTACAGACAGCACCCATAATCGGGGTCGAACTAGGGTCTCCGGCGCTGCATTTTGCTGAGAGGCAGCAACTTCACCGCGACCGTCCTCATCTCCTTCCTAAAGGAACGTCCTTTAATTCTGAGGCTGTGCCCTCTGGTCCTAGACTCTCCCACTAGCGGAAACATCCTCTCCACATCCACTCTATGCAGGCCAGTGCTGTGTCAGCCTGGCCGCTGGAGACGGGGGGGGGGGGGGGGGGGGCAGGGTCTGTGACTGCCAGTGCAGCCTGTTCCCCAGTGAGGGACAGTGTCAGTGCTGTTCAATGTAGTTCATTGTCACATGTACCAAGGTACAGTGAAAAGTTTTTTTTGCAAGTAGCTTGGTACAGCACCCGAGGTGAGGATCGAACCCGGATCGCTGGCACTGTGAGGCACCAGCTGCGCCACATTGTGGGCCAAAGGACCTGACCCCATGTTGCACTGTTCTATTGACACAAAATACTGGAGTAACTCAGCGGGACAGGCAGCATCTGTGGAGAGAAGGAATGGGCGACGTTTCGGGTCGAGACCTTTCTTCAGACCTGATATGTCACCCATTCCTCCTCTCCAGAGATGCTGCCTGACCCGCTGAGTTACTCCAGCTTGTTGCGTCTACAGCATGTGTAATTCCTTCCTACACTGAACTGTTCTATGTTCCTTGTTCCAGATGATGGCGACTGACGGGACCCACACTCGCTCACTGTTTGGGGGCGCCTTCTCCGTCACTCTCCCCCCACATTCCATCGATGTCAGGTAAGTGCAACACAATCCTGTTGGGGGAGGGGGGCAAGTTAAACACTGGTTCACCCACTAAAAGACCCAACGTGCTGGAGTAACTCAGTGGGTCGGGCAGCATCCATGAAGATTGTGGCGTGGTCACGTTTCAGGGCACCAATGACCACAACTTCAGCCAATTTGATTTTACTTTGCGTGTCCCCGCAGGGAAAATGCTGAGGACACTTCAGGTGGCGCAGCGGTAGAATTGCTGCCTTACATCGCTTGCAGCGCCGGAGACCCGGGTTCAACCCTGACTACGGGTGCTGTCTGTACAGAGTTTGTACGTTCTCCCCGTGACCGAGGTGGGTTTTCTCAGAGATCTTCGGTTCCTCCCACACTCCAAAGACGTACTGGTATGTAGGTTAATTGTCCATAGTATGTGTAGGATAGTGTTAATGTGCGGGGATCGTTAGTCGGCGTGGACTTGGTGGGCTGAAGGGCCTGTATCCGCGCTGTATCTCTACACTAAACTAAACTTCAAGCAGCAAAGAGAACATGGATAGGCGATGTTTCAGATCGAGCCCCTTCTTCATACACTAAGTCTCGACCCAAAAGTTCACCTACCCATGTTCTCCAGAGATGCTGCCTGATCTGTTGAGTTACTCCAGCACTTTATGTTTTTTTTGTA
The DNA here is from genome assembly GCF_010909765.2 of Amblyraja radiata. Taxonomy (NCBI): domain Eukaryota; kingdom Metazoa; phylum Chordata; class Chondrichthyes; order Rajiformes; family Rajidae; genus Amblyraja; species Amblyraja radiata. The sequence goes on along the minus strand of NC_045998.1, from coordinate 11,481,659 downwards.
TATTAACCAGCATTTGCAATTTCAAGTTTCTTTTGTTTTAGTTTAGTTTAGTGTCACGTGTACCAAGGTACAGTGAAAGCCTTTTTTGTTGCGTGCTGTCCAGTCAGCGGAAAGACTATACATGATTATAGTCAAGCGGTCCACGATTTACAGATGCATGATAAAGGTTGTGTATAGGAAGAAACTGCAGATGCCGCTTTAAACCGGAGATAGACACGAAATGCTGGATTAACTCAACGGGACAGGCAGCATCTCTGGAGAGAAGGAATGGGTGACGTTTCGGGTCGAGACCCTTCTTCAGACTGAAACGTCACCCATTCCTTCTCTCCAGAAATGTTGCCTGTCCCGCTGAGTTACCCCAGCATTTCGTGTCCGTCTTCGGGATAAAGATCATAATGTTTAGTGCAAGATAGTCCAGTAAAGTCTGATTGAACATAGTCCGAGGGTCTCCAATGAGTTACAGAGCAGGTCAGAACTGCTCTAGTTGACACAGTGTGGAAAAAGGCCCTTCGACCCATCAAGTCCGTGCCGACTAGCGATTTCCCCATATACTAGCACTAATCTACACACTAAATTTAGACTCTAGAGACACAGTATGGAAACAGGGCGTTGGGCCCACTGAGTCCGCGGAGACCATGATCGCACTGTACACTAACACACACACACACTTACAATTTTAAGGAAGCCAATTAACCTACAAACTTGTTCGTCGTTTGAGTGTGGGAGGAAACTGGATCATCCGGAGAAAAGCCACGCAGGTCACGAGGAGAACGTACAAACTCCGTACGGACAGCGCCCGTAGTCAGGATGGAACCCGGGTCTCTGGCGCTGTGAGGCAGCAACTCTACCATGGCAGCACCGTGCCCCTAGATTTACAAGGTGATCTGAGGGCACATGTTTTACACAGAGTGATTGATGCCAGAGGAGGTGATGGAATCGGATACGATCGCCAGGTTTAACAAACATGTTGACCGCCACTTGAATTCTTTCCCATAAATTAATCGCAAAGGCTCGGAAGGCGGGTTTGAAGGAAGAGGGAGGCAACTTCATTGAAACGACGAATCGTGAAAGGCCTGGACCGAGTGGGTGTGGAGAGGATATTTACACTAGTGGGAGAGTCTAGGACCAGAGGTCACAGCCTCAGAATAAAAAGACATACTTTTAGGAAGGAGATGAGGAGGAATTTCTTTACCCGGAGAGTGGTGAATCTGCGGAATTCATTGCAGACGGCTGCGGAGGCCAAGTCAATGGATATTTTTAAGGCAGAGATAGATAGATTCTTGATTAGTACGGACATCAGGAGAATGGGGTTGAGAGGGAAAGATAGATCAGCCCTGATTGAATGGCGGAGTAGACTAGATGGGCCGAATGGCTTAATTCTGCTCCTATCACTTATGTACCTATGAACAGATACAGACCTCCAATAAACATTGCTGCAATTTCTATTTAATGCTATGATTGCTAAAATATGTTCCCATAATTGCTAAAATAGTTCACTGATAATTGCTATTTTGGCTCTAATAAATAGCAAGGCTTAATAATTCAATTGGAATTAGCGTTCAAGAAGGAACTGCAGATGCTGGAAAATCGAAGGTAGACAAAAATGCTGGAGAAACTCAGCGGGTGAGGCAGCATCTATGGAGCAAAGGAATAGGTGACGTTTCGGGTCTTGACCCGAAACGTCACCTATTCCTTCGCTCCATAGATGCTGCCTCACCCGCTGAGTTTCTCCAGCATTTTTAGACGACATTTCGGGCCGAAACCCTCATTCACTAATGGGATTAGAGTGGCTGGGCATGATAAGTTTAACTGTTGTAAGTTGTGGAGTTTAGTGCTTTGTGGTTAGGTGAAGATTCCATGGTGTAGGGTTGCTTTTGTCTCCTGATTTTCCATGTTCCCTGTTGCTCCGCAGTGATATCCGGGAGATCCCAGACAACCAGGAGGTGTTTATGCACAGTGCTACGGACCAGAGCATCATCGTGGAGCTGCTGGAGTACCAGAGGCAGGTGCCTGACGTGGACGCAGCCAGGTACCGTCCCCTCCAAAGAGAGCAAACCCACTCAGTCACGGGGAGAACGTGCGAACTCCACACATAAACAACACCCCTAGGCAGGATCGAACGCGGTCCAAGCGTCTGAGGAGATGCAGCGCGGAAACAGGCCCTTCGTTCCACCGAGTCCGCGCCGACCAGCGATCCCCGCACACTAGCACTATCCCACACACACACACACACACAAGCCAATTAGCCTAGAAACCTGCACGTCTGGTGTGGGTGGAAACCAGAGCACCCGGAGAAAACCCACACGGCCACGGAGAGAACGTGCAAACTCAAGTCAAGTTTATTCGTCACACACACATACGAGACGTGCAGTGAAATGGAAAAGTGGCAATGCTCGCGGACTTTGTGCAAAAAGACAAACAAACAGACAACCAAACAAACTACAAACAGGATGGATCAGAATCACATATTCTTTTCCATATTAAATATTGTGGGCGGAAGGAAAAAGGGAAAAAACAGCACTTTTAAAAACAGCAGTAGAGTGGTTCAGTAAAAGTTAGTCCCTGGTGAGATAGGAGTTTACCAATGGCCTCTGGGAAGAAACTCCTTCTCAACCTCTCCGTTCTCACCGCATGGCAACGGAGGCGTTTGCCTGACCGTAGCAGCTGGAATAGTCCGTTGCAGGGGTGGAAGGGGTCTCCCATGATTTTATTTGCTCTGGAGTTGCACCTGCTGATGTATAGTTCCTGCAGGGGGGCGAGTGAAGTTCCCATAGTGCGTTCGGCCGAACGCACTACTCTCTGCAGAGCCTTCTTGTCCTGGGCAGAGCAGTTCCCAAACCAGATTGTAATATTTCCGGACAAGATGTTTTCCACAGCCGCTGAGTAGAAGCACTGGAGGATCCTCTGAGACACTCTGAATTTCCTCAATTGCCTCCACACAGTTACACAACGCCGGTGATCAGGATCGAACCTGCATCTCTGGCGCTGTGAGGAAGGGATGCGGGTGGTGGGGGAGAGGGGAGAAACCGATGGGAGGGGTCAGCCTGGGTACAGACGAGGGGTGTGGGGGGTGAAAGAAAGCGGGGTGTCTTGGGATAAAATGGGGAGGGGGCTGTTTGTAGGTGAGTCCCCTAAAATTGGAGAATTCATCGTTCATACTTAAGCGGAATATGGAGTGGCGTTCCTCCCGTTGCTGTGTGGGCTCTCTCTGCCAGTGGAGGAGGCTCAGGACAGAAAGGTCAGTGTAGGAATGGCAATGCATGCTACCGTTTTAAAATTGAAGCTAACTCCATTAAGCAGTAAACTGAGGGGGCACATTTGAGAGGTGACCTAAAATTGGAGAATTCAATGTTGATACCATTAGGTTGTATGCTTAGTTTAGTTTAGAGATACAGTGTAGAAACAGGCCCTTCAGCCCACCGATTCCGCGCTGATCAGCGATCCTCGCACACACTAGGGACAATTTTCTTTCCATTTACACCAAGCCAATTGACCTACAAACTTATACGTCTTCGGAGTGTGGGAGGAAACCGGAGTACCTGGAGAAAACCCACGCAGGTCACGGGGAGAACGTGCAAACTCCGTACAGACAGCACCCGTAGTCGGGATGGAACCCGGGTCTCTGGAGCTGTGAGGCAGCAGCTCCACCCGCTGCGCCACCGTGCCGACCCCTACCCGCTACCCACAAGGTGTTGTTCCTCTGGTTTGTGTGTGGCCTTACTCTGACAACGGAGGAGGCCCAGGGCAGGAAGGTCAGTGTGGGGAACGGGAAAGGGAGTTGGCAAGTGGTAGATCTAGCACAGCCTCAGCCTACCGTATGAATGAATGAATACTTTATTGTTCCAGTGATATGCTTTGTTTTGCATAGCCTAAGTTACCAAGGCCAGCGTGGGTTCTCTCCGGGTGCTCCGGTTTCCTCTCACATTCCAAAGACATACAGGTTTGTAGGTTAATTGGCTTTAGGTAATATTGTCCCAAGTGCGTGTAGGGTAGTTACAGTACATGGGTCGCCGGGGACTCGGTGGGCCGAAGGGCCTGTTTCCGCGCTGTTTCTCTAAACCAAACAAGCAAACTATGTAAAGTGTCTCAGACAAGGGTACAGAGATGATTTACAAGGATGTTGCCAGAACCCGAGGGGCCTGACCTACAGGGAGAGGTTGAGCAGGCTGGGACTCTATTCCTTGGAGCGCAGGAGGATGAGGGGCGATCTTATAGAGCCAGGGGAGTGGTGTTGAGCGGCCCAATCTCTCTACTCTTGGGACGACAGATGGCACAATGGGCTAAGTGTTCGGCTGGCAACCAGAAGGTAGCCGGTTCGAATCCCGCTTGGAGTGCATACTGTTGTTGTGTCCTTGGGCAAGACACTTCACCCATCTTTGCCTGTGTGTGAATGTGTGTGAATGTGTGTGAGTGATTGGTGGTGGTCGGAGGGGCCGTAGGCGCAGATTGGCAGCCACGCTTCCGTCAGTCTGCCCCAGGGCAGCTGTGGCTACAGAAGTAGCTTACCACCCCCGAGTGTGACTGAGGAGTGAATGAATAATGCGATGTAAAGCGCCTTGAGTATTAGAAAGGCGCTATATAAATCCCATCCATTATTATTATTATTACTCTGCGTCCCACTCAAAATCTTAGAACGCCTTATACTACAACGTCTATCTCCAGGAGTAGAAGAGATTCTCAGTGTGGATCAGACAGGTTTCCACAAGGACCGCAGCACAGGAGAACAAGTTCTGGCCCTAACCACCTGCATTGAAAACGGCTTCGAGAACAAACTGAAGACCGGGGCAGTGTTCCTTGATCTCACCGCAGCCTATGACACTGTGTGGCACAAAGGCCTCCTCCTAAAACTCACCAAAGCACTCCCTGCCTGGGCATCAGAAAGCATCAAATCTCTGCTCTCCAACCGCAGGTTCAGAGTTCACCTTGGACAGAACAAGAGTGCATGGAGAATGCTGAAGAATGGGCTCCCGCAAGGGTCAGTTTTAGCCCCAACCTTGTTCAACCTTTACACAAATGACCTACCCACCACCAAATCCCGCAACTTCATCTATGCAGATGACATCTGTTTGGCCTTCCAAGCACCAGATTTTGGTACATTGGAACAGGTGCTCAATGAAGACCTTGCTAAACTGGACGAGTACTGCAAAACCTGGCGCCTAAAACCAAGCCCAGAAAAAACGGTCTCCAGTGTGTTCCACCTCCATAATGCAGAAGCCACAAGAGAACCAAACATCTATCTGAGCAGGACCAAACTGAAGAATGCCCCCACTTCAACCTACCTCGGAGTGACCCTTGACAGGACCCTATCCTTCAAGGAACATCTCAAAAGAACAGCAGCTAAGGTGAAGTCCAGAAACAATCTCCTCAGTAAGCTTGCTGGCTCAAAGCCCGCACACTGAACATTTCAGCACTAGCCCTTGCATTTTCTTCAGCCGAATATTGTGCCCCTGTTTGGTCCAGGTCATCCCACACACACCATGTGGACACCCAATTGAACTCAACAATGAGGATCATCACAGGAACAATCCGCTCAACACCACTCCCCTGGCTCCCTGTCCTATCCAACATAGCCCCTCCGCACATCCGGCGAGTAGTCCTCACTCAAAGGGTGCTCCAAAAGACCAAACACTCCCCTCACCTGCCAATTCACATGGACATCTTCAACCCACCCACTGCTCGACTTCCATCTAGACCACCAATTTGGAAGAACCCACCACCAGCTGATTTCACCATCCAGTCAGCTTGGAAAAAGGAATGGGAGTCCAAGGACGTCCCAAATAAACATCTGGTGTCAGACCCCACCCTACCGGTCCCTGGCACCAACCTCCCAAGGAAGCAGTGGACGACGCTGAATAGATTCAGGACTGGACATGGCCCCTGCTTGGCCAGCCTTCACAAATGGGGCAGCAGCCCAACCCCACGGTGTGCTTGTGGAGAGCAGCAAACAAGGCAACACATCATTGAAGCATGCCCTCAACAAAGACCCAAAGGAGGACTTGTCACCCTTCATACAGCAGATCAAGAGGCAACTGCTTGGCTAAAGGACTTTGCATTCGCTAAATAAAAAATAAATAGAGGTGTACAAAATCATTAGAGGAATAGATCGGGTACTCGCACAGAGTCTCTTGCCCAGAGTTGGGGAATCGAGGACCAGAGGACATACATTTAAGGTGAAGGGGAAAAGATTTAATAGGAACCTGAGGGATAACTTTGTATGGTAGGTGTATGGAACAAGCTGCCAGAGGGGGTACTTTAGTTAAGTTTAATTTAGAGATACAACATGGAAACAGGCCCTTCGACCCACCGGGTCGGCACCGACCAGCGATCCCCACACATTAACACTATCCTACGCACACTAGGGACAATTTACAATTATATCGAGCCAATTCATCTACAAACCTGCACGTCTTTGGAGTGTGGGAGGAAACTGAAGATCTCGGAGAAAACCCGCGCAGGTCACGGGAGAACGTGCAAACTCCGTGCAGTCAGGATCGAACCCGGGTCTCCGACGCTGTAAGTCAGCAACTCTACCGCTGCGCCACCACAGGCAGGGACTATCCCAACGTTTATGAAACAGTTAGACAGGTACATGGATAGGACGGGTTTGGAGGGATATGGGCCAAACGCGGGCAGGTGGGACTATGTGTAGCTGGGACATGCTTGGCCGGTGTGGGCAAGTTGGGCAGAAAGGCCTGTTTACACACTGAGAGTCACAAGTGGGTGAGTCTTATTCAAGATAAAAATGGAGGCCCAACACTGAAACGATTATACTTGGAGTAACGGGAGACGGGAATAAATGAAACACATTTCAAAATTCATTTTTAAATTGTGGGTTAATAATGGCAAGAAAACGTATAAAATTTTGGAAAAATACACCCATAGCAACGCTTAAAATGTGGATTATAAATATGTTGGACACAGCACATCTTGAAGAAATGCGATTCCTCCTAATAGATAAACCAGACCAATTCTTAACGAGTTGGGCTCCATTTATCGACTTCCTGGAAGCATATGGTGCAACAAAATCGTAAAAAACAATTGTTTCAGGACTGGGTGAAAGCTGGTCAAGAATATAAATACCTATCTCCTATTTTCTACTCTTTCTCTCTCTCTCCTTTTTTTGTCTTCTATTTTTTTTTTTTCTCCTCACTTTCTCTCTCTCTTCCTTTTTCTTTTTCACACACCATACATCACATGTTTTTCTATTTTCTATTATCTAAAAAAAGAACAAGTGGGTGAGTCTTGGATTCAGGGCCTCTTTGCATCGACAGGTACCATTTTGAGGACGTCACCGCCATTAATGGGGCCCTGGGAGAGGCAGGAACGGAGGTGCTGAGCGTGGAGCCCGTGGGCAGGGATCAGATGGCGTTGCGGGAGCTGAGCAGTGTCTGGTTCCTCTCCGGGAGGCAGCACGTGGCCAAGTTCAATGAGCAGGTCAGTAATAAATGGCACCGCCTCAAGAAGACAGCAGTCTGAAGAAGGGTCTGGACCCGATATGTCACCCATTCCTTCTCTCCAGAGATGCTGCCCGTCCCGCTGAGTTACTCCAGCACTTTGTGACTATCTTTGATTTAAACCAGCACCTGCAGTTCCATGCTCCACTTACTGCAGTCTACTCTGTTCTTTGTTGACAAAGCACAAATGGCAGTCGTAAAACAATAAAATTAGGTCGAAAGGGTAACGGGGCATTTGCTTATCTGAAATGGAATTGGGCTGTGTTTAGTCTTCTGTGTCTCTCCGAGAGCCATGATTTATAATTGTTATAAGACCATTGGGAAGAAAGAAAATGCTTAAGTGCCCGCTACAATAAACAACACTTCAAAGGTAAAATTTGTATCTAGTAAGGAGGAGATGAATCTTTGATAGGCACAAAACGCTGGAGTAACTCAGAGGGACAGGCAGCATCTCTGGAAAGAAGGAATGGGTGGCGTTTCGGGTCGAGACCCTTCTTTGGACTGAGAGTCAGGGGAGGGTAAAGGGGGAGACACAGAGATAAGGAAGGGAGACAAAAATGCTAGAGAAACTCAGCGGGCGAGGCAGCATCTATGGAGCAAAGGAAGAGGTGACGTTTCGGGCAGGTGTAGATGGGGCATGTTGGTCAGTGTGGGCAAGTTGGGCCGAAGGGCCTGTTTCCGCACTGTATCACTCTGTGACTGGTGTAGATGGGGCATGACAATAGGTGCAGGAGTAGGCCATTCGGCCCTTTGAGCCATGTTGGTCAGTGTGGACAGTTTGGGCGAAAGGGCCCGTTTCCACTCTGTATCACTGACTGGTGTAGATGGGGCGTGCAGCAAGTTGGGCCGAAGGGCCTGTTTCCATGCTGTGTCACTCTATGACTGGTGTAGATGGGGCCTGTTGGGCGGGGTGGGCAAGTTGGGCCGAAGGGCCTGTTTCCATGCTGTGTCACTCTATGACTGGTGTAGATGGGGCATGTTGGTCAGCATGGGCAAGTTGGGCCGAAGGGCCTGTTTCCGCGCTGTGTCACTCTATGACTGGTGTAGATGGGGCCTGTTGGTCAGCATGGGCAAGTTGGGCCGAAGGGCCTGTTTCCGTGCTGTGTCACTCTATGACTCTCATTTGCTTTCTCTCTTGCAGGCTAAAAACACAGTGAATATACACCTGGCCCTCTTCAGACTCCCACAGTACACCACAGACATCCTCGTCACCTTCAATGATCCAACAATGATCAGGTATGTTTGTCGCCATGGAAGACACCACACTTGGAGACAGGCCCGACTTGCCCATGGTCACCAGGATGCCCCATCGACACTTCCCTTCGTCCCACCTACCCGCATTTGGCCCACGTCTCTCAAAACCGTTCCTGTCCAAATATCTCTTAAGTGTTGTTATAATACCTGCCACAACGATCTCCTCTGGCAGCTCGTTCCATGCACCCACCACCCTTAGTGTGGAAAAGGTTGGCCCTCAGGTTTCTAATGAATCTTTTCCCCTTCACCTTAAACCTATGTCCCTCCCCCCCCCCCCCCCACCATAAAACTATCCCCTGGTTCTTGATTCTTATCCAGTTTAATCTCATCCATCCAACAGCGCGGAGATCAAAACTGCACGCTGTACTCCAGGTGTGGTCTTAACGTCTTGTCCCACTGTAAGGCCCGTGTTTATCATCTTTCCATGCCCACTCTCCCCTCCACACCCACTCGCTCCCCTCTCTCTCCCCCCTCTCTCTCCCCCCTCTCTAACCCTCCTCTCTCACCCCCTCTCTCTCCTCCCTCTAGCCCCCTCTCTCTCCCCCCTCTCTCTTCCCCTCTCTCTCCCCCTCTCTCTCCCCCTCTCTCTCCCCCTCTCTCTCCCTCTCTCTCTCCCCTCTCTCTCTCCCCTCTCTCTCTCCCCCCTCTCTCTCTCCTCCCCTCTCTCTCCCCCCTCTCTCTCTCCCCCCCTCTTCTCTCTCCCCCCCTCTCTCTCTCCCCCCCCTCTCTCTCCCCCCCTCTCTCTCCCCCCTTCTCTCTCTCCCCCCCTCTCTCTCTCTCCCCCCTCTCTCTCTCCACCCCTCTCTCTCTCCCCCCTTCTCTCTCTCCTCCCCCTCTCTCTCTCCCCTCCCTCTCTCCCTCTCCCACCCCTCTCTCTCTCTCTCTCTCCCCCCCCCCTCTCTCTCTCTCCCCCCCTCTCTCTCTCTCTCTCCTCCTCTCTCTCCCCCACTCTCTCGCCCCTCTCTCTCTCCCCCCTCTCTCCCCCCCTCCCTCAAAGTCAATGTTAAATACCACCTATATAAAAGTATAATAAAATACCATCCATTCATTTACAATAATAATAATATATGTAATTGTAATTACACAGAGGTACAATGAGATTTGGTACAACGCAGCTTCCATCCGATGTCATGACTTAATTAACTACAAATTTAGACAACCAGAGAAACAAGATTGTTTTTAAAGCGGTAAAACAGTATAAAGTGCAAATAGGTCTGTGCCGTGTCGATGTGTGAAGTGACCATCCGAGGGAGACAGTTCATTGGGGGGGGGGCACTCATCAGGGCCGGTTCAGAGCAGCTTTAGCTCTGGGGATGAAGCTATTCCATAGTCTGGAGGTGCGGGTGTAGAAGGCCTTGTAACGTCTGGTAGAAGTTCGAAACTGGGTGCAAGGGTGTGAGGAGTCTTTGTGAATGCTGACGGCCTTCCTGAGGCACCGTTAATACATACAAGTGTATATACTATACATTAATAAAGTATCATTCACTCTCCACCAGCCCACACAGCAGCAGCGTGGGATTGGAGCCGTCCCAGTCGGGGGCCTCGTCGTCGGGAGCGGCCCCGTGCTGGACCCCGGAGCAGTTCCGCGCTGCCGTCCGCTCCCTCTGCCTCCTCGACCCCGCCGTCTTCTCCTGAACCCCCTCACGCTCCGGAGGCCAGAACCAGAGCCCGGCCCGTCGAGACTGAAGCGGTGGAGGAAGGAACTGCAGACACTGGTTTACACTGAAGATGCTGGGGTAACTCACTGGGTGCAGCAACATCTCTGGAGCAAAGGAATAGGTGATTAAGAAGGAACTGAAGATGCTGGAAAATCGAAGGTGGACAAAAATGCTGGAGAAACTCAGTGAGTCAGGCAGCATCTATGGAGAAGGCATAGGTGACATTTCGGGTCGAGACCCTTTTTCAGACTAAGGTGGACATAAAACGGTGGAGTAACTCAGCGGGACAGGCAGCATCTCTGGAGAGAAGGAATGGGTGAGGTTTCGGGTCGAGATCTCAGCGGTATTTAACATTGACTTCTCTAACTTCAAGTAACCCTTGCTTTCTCTCTCTCTCCGTCTCTTCCCCACCCTAGTTCCACCTTCCTCCTGATTCATTTTACTGTCTGCACGCCTCGTTGTCACCTTCCCCCTCAGCCCAACAATGAACCCTTTCTACATTTCCTTGATCATCGTCTGCTTTGATCTGTCGTTTTCACACCTTGCCCTTCCCCATCTCTCCCCTGACTCAGTCTGAAGAAGGGCCTCGACCCGAATCGTCGCCCATTCCTTCTCTCCAGAGATGCTGCCTGTCCCGACAAGTAACTCCAGCATTCTGTGTCTATCTTCACCGAAACCCCGTGAGAGTCTTGGCGGAATCTACCCTCCCCCCCCCCCCCCCCGCGTTTATTCTTTTCCGGAACTGACCAGATTCTACGGATGCAAGAGACGAGAAGGAGGACCTTCGGCCCATCGAGGCCGCTGCTGTTCGGTGAGATCACAGCTCATCTTTAATTCAATTCTACACACCATTCGCCCTCTACAAACGGTAGAATCAGCCGATCTCAAATATAAAATGAACAATGAATCTTCCATCTTCCTCGCTTTGCCAGCTTTAAACTCCTTCGTGAAGTTTGCCAAATCCACTCATAGCGTGGAAACGGGCCCTTCGGCCCAACTTGCCCACACTAGTCCCACCTGCCTGCCTTTGGTCATATCTCTCTAAACCTGTCCTATCCATGTAGACAATAGACAACAGGTGCAGGAGTAGGCCATTCGGCCCTTTGAGCCAGCATGTACCTGTCTAAATGTTTAGTTTAGAGATACAGTGCAGAAACAGGCCTTTGGGCCTACCGAGTCTGCTCTAACCAGCGATCCCCGCACTCTAGCAACGCAATCCTACACACTAGGGGTCATTTACAATCTTTAACAAAGCCAATTAATCTACAAACCTGTACGGCATTGGAGTGTGGGAGGAAACCGGAGCACCCGGAGAAAACCCACGCAGGTCACGGGGAGAACATGCAAACTCCATAGAGACAGCACACGAGGTGGGGATTGAACCCGGGTCTCTGACGATGTGCCACATAAACCTTGCTACCGTACCTGCCTCGGGCAGCTTGTTCCACGCACCCACGCACCCTCTGTGTGTGGATGGACCAAGTAAGGGCACAAAGCAACTCACTGGGGGATTTTAGCGGGACAATTAACCGGCAAACGCGCACGTCTTTGGAGCGTGGGAGGAAACCCAGGCGGTCACGGGGAGGACGTGCAAACTCCGCGCCCGAGGTAGGGCTTGAACCCGGGTCTCCGGCGCAGCGAGGCAGCAGCTCTACCCGTGCGTGGAAACCCAGTTGGGCGCCAGAACTACCGGTCAATCCCAGTCACGCTATACTGTACAAGATAATGCCAACAAACCCAGCACCATGGTACAACAAATCTTGAATGCTGAAGATTGAATATGTTACAAGCCTTGTTAAGGATCCCATCCTGCCCCTTGTTCGGGGTTAGGTCCGTGCCAGGCAGGGTGGCGTTAGACAGGGACTTGGCACTGTCCGCGGGCACCCTGGGGGATATCCGGGACCGTGGGGGGTGGAATACATCTCCAATGAGGATGGTGATATCAGTTGTCTAGTGGGTCATTTAATAGATTTGTCTGACTTGTACTATGGTGGTTTTTGATTTATTTTCTGCTGTAAATATTATTGTAATAATTGATTCAATTATATTTGGTTAAAAAAAATTTAAAAAACAGCGGGGCGCTCGGTGCTGCATGTATCGGATACATTCAATAGACAACAGGTGCAGGAGTAGGCCATTCGGCCCTTCGAGCCAGCACCGCCATTCAATGTGATCATGGCTGATCATCCCCAATCAGTACCCCGTTCCTGCCTTCTCCCCATATCCCCTGACTCCGCTATCTTTAAGAGCCCAATCTAACTTTCTCTTGAAAGTATCCAGAGGACCGGCCTCCACAGGCAGAGAATTCCACAGACTCACCACTCTCTGTGTGAAAAAGTGTTTCCTCGTCTCCGTTCTAAATGGCGTACCCCTTATTCTTATTCCTAAGGACTCCCCCAACATCGGGAACATGTTTCCTGCCCCTTCGAGCCTGCACCATTCGCCATTCAATATGATCATAGCTGATCATCCAACTCAGTATCCTGTACCTGCCTTCTCTCCATGTTCCATGTTCTATGTGACAGTGGAAAGAATTAATGCTCTTTAAAAAAAATCCATACCACAAGTTCTGAAAAAGATAAATGTTTAATATTTCGAAGCTAAACTTATTTTTATATATTAAAATTCTACAATACATTCATGAGCCGTGGGCTTTACATTCAAGAGGACAAAGTAACGGGATGGTGATGATTTTGGCAGCAGAGGTCAGTTGTCTGCCCATTACATTCAGTTTAAACGACCTGTGCACTTAAGCCCCTGTCCCACCTTCCCAAGTTTACTCACAGACTCTCCCGAGTTTTCCCCTTGATTCGAACTCGGAGAATTACGGTAACAGCTGTTCGTAGGTACTCGGGGCTATTTTTTTAAACTCGTGGACATTTTTCAACATGTCCCAACTTACCTGATGCCCCGAGTTCCAACGGCTGGCATTACGAGCCGCTACAAAACATCTACGGCCTCTTACGAGCTCGCTACCGACATAGGAAAAGGGGAGATGCAGCGAGACCTGGGTGTCATGGTACACCAGTCATTGAAAGTGGGCATGCAGGTGCAGCAGGCAGTGAAGAAAGCGAATGGTATGTTAGCTTTCATAGCAAAAGGATTTGAGTATAGGAGCAGGGAGGTTCTACTGCAGTTGTACAGGGTCTTGGTGAGACCACACCTGGAGTATTGCGTACAGTTTTGGTCTCCAAATCTGAGGAAGGACATTATTGCCATAGTGGGAGTGCAGAGAAGGTTCACCAGACTGATTCCTGGGATGTCAGGACTGTCTTATGAAGAAAGACTGGATAGACTTGGTTTATACTCTCTAGAATTTAGGAGATTGAGAGGGGATCTTATAGAAACTTACAAAATTCTTAAGGGGTTGGACAGGCTAGATGCAGGAAGATTGCTCCCAATGTTGGGAAAGTCCAGGACAAGGGGTCACAGCTTAAGGATAAGGGGAAATCCTTTAAAACCGAGATGAGAAGAACTTTTTTCACACAGAGAGTGGTGAATCTCTGGAACTCCCTGCCACAGAGGGTAGTCGAGGCCAGTTCATTGGCTATATTTAAGAGGGAGTTAGATGTGGCCCTTGTGGCTAAGGGGATCAGAGGGTATGGAGAGAAGGCAGGTACGGGATACTGAGTGGATGATCAGCCATGATCATATTGAATGGCGGTGCAGGCTCGAAGGGCCGAATGGCCTACTCCTGCACCTAATTTCTATGTTTCTATGTTTCTATTACCCGGCATTCCATGAGTTCGAATCAAGGGGAAAACTCGGGAGAGTTTGTGAGTAACTCGGGAAAGAGGGACAGGGGCTTTATTCTACTCAAAATGCTTCAGAGTCAGAAGAAACGGGCCCGGTGGCCTAACCTGCCCACGTTGAGCTGGATGCCCCATCTACACTGAAGTCTGAAGAAGGGTTTCGGCCCGAAACGTTGCCTATTTCCTTCGCTCCATAGATGCTGCTGCACCCGCTGAGTTTCTCCAGCTTTTTTGTGCCCCATCTACACTAGTCCACCTGCCCATATCCCTTTAAACCTTTCCTATCCATGACTCTATACATGTTATTAGTATCTGCCCTCAACTACCTCCTCCTTGGCGTGCGAGGTCTGGAACAAAGTGTTGGGCGAGCGTGAACAAACTTGTGTGGATAGAGTGGATCAAGCGTGTAGGAAGGAACCGCAGATGCTGGTTTACACCCAAGGTGGACACAAAATGCTGGAGTAACTCAGCGGGACAGGCAACATCTCTGGAGAGAAGGAATGGGCGACGTTTCGGGGCAAGACCGTTCACCCAGTCTGATGAAGGATCTCACCTATTCCTTCTCTCCAGAGATGTTGTCTGACCTGTTGAGTTAAGGCCCTGTCCCACTTTCACGACCTAATTCACTACCTTCTTTTACTCATGGACATTTTTCATCAGGTTAGAAAAACGCCCCGACCTACTTGATGCCACGACTAGCATCACGGCCTACCTACGACCTCGTGACGACCATGCTGCGAGTATGAGTCAAGGGCAGAGGTGGTGAAAGTGGGACAGGCCCTTTACTCCAGGGTTTTGTGTCTATGTGGGGAATGTCAGATAAGTCCGAAACAGAGTGCTGGAGGAACTCAGTGGGTCAGGCAGAATCTGTGGAGGGAAATGGACAGATAACATGTCAGGTCGAGACCCTTCAGACTTGCTCATCATGCCATGGGGTTGAGAGGGAAAGATAGATCAGCCATGATTGAATGGCAGAGTAGACTTGATGGGCCCAATGGCCCAATTCAGCTCCTAGACCTTATGAACATAGGAGTGCTGCACCATTCGATCATGGCTGATCTATCCTTGCCTCTCGACCCCACTCTGTTGCTGTCTCCCCAGAAACTAATCAAGAAGCTATCCATCTCCGCTTTAAAAATATCCATTGACTTGTCCTCAGGCTCGCCAACTTTCCCCCCACTCCCAAATAAGGGACAAAAGGTCAAAATACGGGACAAATTCCCCCAGGGCAATTCGTTGACCGACTGGGCCGTGTCTGGGTGAATGATGAGTTGGCCCCGGGTGCTGGACTGTGCACACAAAGCCCAGCCGGCGGGCCAGCTGAGGAGTTTTGGCCCGGGGGGGCCGCCCGCACAGTCCGGCGCTCCGTCCAACTCACGATCGGCCGTGAGAAGGAGGGGTGTCCGCGCCCCTTCCTCACTCCCAGTATAACTTGCGCAGCTCGTCCCAGAAGAAGAGGCTGAGGACGGTGTGTGGGCCCAGCCTGAAATAGGAGGCCCCAGTTCCCTTGTACAGGCCCGACAGGCCTTCCTTCCTCACCGTCTTAGCGAAGCAGTCCAGGTTGCTGCGGTAGAACAGGCCCTGAGGAAGAAGAACCATGAGGGAGAAACGTCAGCGGAGTTTGGAGAGAGAGAGAGATACAGCGCAGAAACAGGCCCTTCGGCCCACCAAGTACATGCCGACCAGCGATCCCTGCACATTAACACTATCCCACACTCGAGGGACAATTTACAATAAATGCGAGAGGAAACTGGAGAACATGCAAACTATGTACAGACAGTACAAGGGGGCAGGATTATAATTGACCCAGCGGTAGAGTTGCTGCCTCACAGCACCGGAGACCCGGGTTCCATCCCGACTATGGGCGCTCTCTGTACAGGGTTTGTACATTCTCCCCGTGACCTGCGTGGGTTTTCTCTGAGATCTTCGCTTTCCTCCCACACTCTACAAACGTGACTTGGTATAAATGTAAATTGTCTCTAGTGTGTGTAGGGTGGTGTTAATGTGTGGGGATCGTTGGTCGGCGCGGACCCGGTGGGCCGAAGGGCCTCTTTCGAAACTAGACTAAATTATAGGAGCAGAATTAGGCCATTAGGCCCAGCAAGCCTACTCCACCATTCAATCGTGGCTGATCTATCTCTCCTTCTCAACCCCATTCTCCTGCCTTCTCCCCGTAACCCCCGACACCCGCACTAATCAAGAATCTATCTATCTCTGCCTTAAAAATATCCACTGACTTGTGGCCTCCACAGCCGTCTGTGGCAAAGAATCCCACAGATTCACCACCCTCTGGCTAAAGAAATTCCTCCTCATCCCTTCTAAATGTGCATCCTTTTATTCTGAGGCTGTGCCCTCTGGTCCTAGACTCTCCCGGAGATCGAACCCGGGTCTCTGGCACTGTGAGCCAGCAACTCTGATCGACCAGTTCTATGTTCTATCCAGGAGATGCGGAAGGCCTTGGCGAGTGTAGGAGGAGGAGAGACACAAAAATCTGGAGTAACTCAGGGACAGGCAGCATCACTGGAGAACTGAGACAACGGAACAATCCTACCACAACCAGAGAGCGGTCCTGAACTACTATCTACCTCATTGGTGACCCATGGACTATCCTTGATAGGGGACTTTGCTGGCTTTACCTTGCACTAAACGTTATTCCCTTTATCCTGTATCTGTACACTGTGGACGGCTCGATTGTAATCATGTATTGTCTTTCCGCTGACTGGTTAGCACGCAACAAGAAGCTTTCCACTGTACCTCGGTACACGGGACAATAAACTAAACTAAACTGTAGAAAAGAAATAGGCAACATTTCGTTCTGAGAGTCAGGGGAGAGGGAAAGAGGTAAATGGCCTCTGAGTTTTGGTCTCCTTGTTTGAGGAAGGACATTCTTGCTATTGAGGGGGTGCAGCGTTGGTTCACCAGGTTAATTCCCTGGATGGCAGGACTGTCATATGATGAAAGAATGGATCGACTGGGCTTGTATTCACTGGAATATCGAAGGATGAGAGTGTTTCTTATAGAAACATATAAAATTCTTAAGGGATTGGACAGGCTGGACGCAGGGAAAATGTTCCCGATGTTGGGGGAGTCAAGAACCAGGGGTCACACACAGTTTAAGAATAGGTGGTAGGCTATTTAGGACTGAGACGAGGAAAAACTTTTTCACCCAGAGAAACATAGAAAATAGGTGTAGGAGGAGGCCATTCGGCCCTTCGAGCCAGCACTGCCATTCATTGTGATCATGGCTGATCGTCCCCTATCAATAACCCGTGTCTGCCTTCTCCCCCATATCCCTTGACTCCACTAGCCCCTAGAGCTCTATCTAACTCTCTCTTAAATCCATCCAGTGACTTGGCCTCCACTGCCCTCTGTGGCAGGGAATTCCACAAATTCACAACTCTCTGGGTGAAATTTTTTTTCTCACCTCAGTCTTAAATGGCCACAGAGTTGTGAATCTGTGGAATTCTCGGCCACAGGAGGCAGTGGAGGCCAATTCACTGGATGTTTTCAAGAGAGAGTTAGATTTAGCTCATAGGGCTAACGGAATCAAGGGACATGGGGAGAAAGCAGGAACTGGGTACTGATTCTGGATGATCAGCCATGGACATATGCTGGCTCGAAGGGCCGAATGGCCTACTCCTACACCTATTTTCTGTGTTTCTATGAGTCTAGTTTTGGTCTGGCTGACACACATGGAGCGTGGAGTAGGTGCGTTACTGTAGGAGGGGATTTAGTGTTATGTCTCTACCCTATTTCTGACTTTACTCAGACAGGCTCACGAACAAAGTAAAACAGCTCATAGTTCGACAAGCTGCTGTATTAGAGGCTTTATCAATGCTCCTCAAACTGCGGAGCTTCCTGGACAATACAGCTCACACCCCCTCCGTGACACACACTGGTCAACCCGAGGAGCACCTTCAGCCACAGGCTGGACCCACCAAGATGCAGCACAGAACGCCACAGGAGATCATAGAAACATAGAAACACAGAAAATAGGTGCAGGAGTAGGCCATTCGGCCCCTCAAGCCTGCACCGCCATTCAATATGATCATGGCTGATCATCCAACTCAGTATCCCGTACCTGCCTTCTCTCCATACCCCCTGATCCCTTTAGCCACAAGGGCCACATCTAACTCCCTCTTAAATATAGCCAATGAACTGTGGCCTCAACTACCTTCTGTGGCAGAGAATTCCACAGATTCACCACTCTCTGTGTAAAAAATGTTTTCCTCATCTCGGTCCTAAAGGATTTTCCCCTTTATCCTTAAACTGTGTGTGGCCCCTTGTCCTGGACTTCCCCAACATCGGGAACAATCTTCCTGCATCTAGCCCGTCCAGCCCTTTAATTATTTTGTACGTTTCTATAAGATCCCCCCTCAATCTTCTAAATTCTAGCGAGTACAAGCCGAGTCTATCCAGTCTTTCTTCATATGAAAGTCCTGACATCCCAGGAATCAGTCTGGTGAACCTTCTCTGTACTCCCTCTCTATGGCAAGAATGTATTTCCTCAGATTAGGAGACCAAAACTGTACGCAATACTCCAGGTGTGGTCTCACCAAGACCCTGTACAACTGCAGTAGAACCTCCCTGCTCCTATACTCAAATCCTTCTGTGACCTTGAGGCAAAGTCTGTTTTGCTGTTTTCACAATGTTCTATGTTCTATCGTGCTTCCCCAGTATGTGAGCTCTGGGGTTGCCGATGTTATAACCTCCTCAACTTCCTTGTAATGTTGAATGTTACCGAGAGTATTTACCTTTCCCTGCTGGTCCACGGGTTGGTTGTAGAGGCGGGTGCTGACCACATCAAAGGGTGCGATGGCCAGTACGGTGAACAGGCTGCTGACCATGCCGGCCACTAGTGGCTCCAGCGGGCTGCCCGGCGGGATGAGCTGCAGGGAGAGGGGGGGGAGGATTAGCGGTGGGGTTACACGACACTGCAGTGGAGCTGCGACCCACTCCTCCCCTCTCCCCTTTAGAGATACGGCGTGGAAACAGACCCTTCGACCCACCCCGACCAGCGATCCCCGCACACTTAACACTATCCTACACACACTAGGGACAATTCACACGTACACCAAGCCAATTAACCTACAACCCTGCACGTCTATGGAGTGTGGGAGAGGAAACTGAAGATCTCGGAGAAAACTCACGGGGAGAACGTGCAAACTCCACACAGACAACACCCGTGGCTGGGATCGAACCCGCGGTGAGGCAGCAACTCTACCGCTGTGCCACCGTGCCGAAAATTGGTGCCTTTTTCTTTTTACTTCGGGATTCCATCATCTGTGGCGTTTAGGTTTTAGCAGCCCGCCCTCTCCTGCCAGGAGGGAGAGTCTCGGACCAGAGGGCACAGCCACAGAACTAAAGGACGTTCCTTTAGGAAGGAGATGAGCAGGAATTTCTTCAGCCAGAGGGTGGTGAATCTGTGGGATTCTTTGCCACAGACGGCTGTGGAGGCCACAAGTCAGTGGATATTTTTCAGGCGGAGATAGATAGATTGTTGATTAGTGCGGGTGTCAGGGGTTACGGGGAGAATGGGGTTAGGAGGGAGAGGTAGATCGGACGTGATAGAATGGCGGAGTAGACTTGGCGGGCCGAACGGCCTAATTCTGCACCCATCACATGACCCTACGACCCACCCCACCGCTCGGGGCCCCTCTCACCTGCATGTCTCTGGTCAGCTGTTTGGTTTCGGAGAAGGTGGCGAGCTGCACGGCAGAACCCACCATGACCCTCGGCACGGCCGAACTCGAGCCGCGCCACAGACCGGTGATCCCGTGCTGCCGGTAAATGGTCATCAACGCGTGCAGCATTCCCTGAGGGAGGAAGGGAGGTGGCTTTCCGTTAGTTTCGTTCACAGTTGAAAGAAAGATATCGTTTCGGACGTTGCAGTCTGAAAAAGGGTCTCGGCCCAAAACGTCGCCCGTTCCTTCTCTCTGGAGATGCTGCCCGTCCCGCTGAGTTACTCCAGCATTTGGTGGGAGCGGGGGTGGAAAAAAAGCCTAACAAGTGATATTCGTTACAGTTTTCAGGCTGCTGCACCTTCTTCCCGAAGGCAGGGGGGAAATGGGAGCGTGGCCAGCGTGTCAGAAGTGGTCCTTATCTGGGCTGCCACTGCCACAGCAAGCCAAGATCGAAATCAGACCTGTCGTCACAGACACACACACACACACACACACACACACACACACACACACACACACACACACACACACACACACACACACACACACACACACACACACACACACACACACACACACACACACACACACACACACACAAGACAGGTGCAGGAGTAGAGGCCATTTGGCCCTTCCAGCCTGCACCGCCATTCAATATGATCATGGCTGATCATCCAACTCAGTATCCTGTACCTGCCTTGTCTCCATACCCCCTGATCCCTTTAGCCACAAGGGCCACATCTAACTCCCTCTTAAATATAGCCAATGAACTGTGTGGCCTCAACTACCTTCTGTGGCAGAGAGTTCCACAGATTCAGCACTCTCTGTGTGAAATATGTTTTTCTCATCTCGGTCCTAAAAGACTTCCCCCTTATCCTTAAACTGTGTGACCCCTTGTTCTGGACTTCCCCAACATCGGGAACAATCTTCCTGCATCTAGCCTGTCCAACCCCTTAAGAATTTTGTAAGTTTCTATAAGATCCCCCCTCAATCTTCTAAATTCTAGCGAGTACAAGCCGAGTCTATCCAGTCTTTCTTCATATGAAAGTCCTGCCAACCCAGGAATCAGTCTGGTGAACCTTCTCTGTACTCCCTCTATGGCAAGAACGCTGGTCGCAGTGGGGGGTCGACATATAGTAGAGAAGTTAACGACATTTTAATCTGAGAACTGTTGTTTGTAAGGTGACAATGGCAGTCTTGATTTTGTTAATTCTCTGTGATAAAATCATGAGAGGAATAGATCGGGTGGATCCATTGATCACACTAGTTCCATGTCACGCCACTTTCCTATCTACTCCCTACACACTCCCTACAGAGAGAGGTTGAGCAGGCTGGGTCTCTATTCCTTGGAGCGCAGGAGGATGAGGGGGTTGATCTTATAGAGGTGTACAAAATCATGAGAGGAATAGATCGGGTAGACGCACAGAGTCTCTTGCCCAGAGTAGGTGAATCGAGGACCAGAGGACATAGGTTTACAGTGAATTAAGGGACAAAAGTTTAGGGGTAACATGAGGGGGAACGTCTTTACTCAGAGAGTGGTGGCTGTGTGGAATGAGCTTCCAGTGGAAGTGGTGGAGGCAGGTTCGATTCTATCATTTAAAAATAAATTGGATAGGTATATGGACGGGAAAGGAATAGAAACATAGAAAATAGGTGCAGGAGTAGGCCATTCGACCCTTCAATATGATCATGGCTGATCATCCAACTCAGTATCCTGTACCTTCTTGCCATACCCCCTGATCCCTTTAGCCACAAGGGCCACATCTAATTCCCTCTTATGGAATGGAGGGTTATGGTCTGAGTGCATGTAGATGGGACTAGGTGAGAGTAAGTGTTCGGCATGGACTAGAAGGGCCGAGATGGCCTGTTTCCGTGCTGTCATTGTTATATGGTTATATGAAGGGGGAAAGATTTAATAGGAATCTGATGGGTAACTTTTTCACACATGGTGGGTGTATGGAACAAGCTGCCAGAGGAGGTAGTTGAGGCTGGGACTATCCCAACATTTAAGAAACAGTTAGACAGGTACATGGATAGGACAGGTTTGGAGAGATATGGACCCAACGCGGGCAGGTGGGACATGTTGGTCGGTGTGGACGAGTTGGGCCGAAGGGCCTGTTTCCATGCTGTATCACTCTATGACTGTATTTGTGTTTAGTTGAATAAAAGCTCTTTGTATTTTTTTAAAAGGGCAGGGACTGGACAGGTTAGACACAGAGTGAAGTTCCCTCTACACTGTCAATAGACAATAGGTGCAGGAGTAATAATAATAATAATACATTTTATTTATGGGCGCCTTTCAAGAGTCTCAAGGACACCTTACAAAAATTTAGCAGGTAGAGGAAAAACATGTAAGGGGAATGAAATAAATAGTAGAGACATGACTAGTACACAAAGTAAAGACAGAATTCAGTTCAAAACACAATATGAGGCAATTAATGCACAGATGAAAAGGGAGGGGGACGTGGGGCTAAGGATAGGCAGAGGTGAAGAGATGGGTCTTGAGGCGGGACTGGAAGATGGTGAGGGACACGGAATTGCGGATCAGTTGGGGGAGGGAGTTCCAGAGCCTGGGAGCTGCCCTGGAGAAGGCTCTGTCCCCAAAACTGCGGAGGTTGGACTTGTGGATGGAGAGGAGACCGGCTGATGTGGATCTGAGGGACCGTGAGGGTTGGTAGGGGGAGAGGAGGTCAGTGAGATATGGGGGGGCCAGATGGTGGAGGGCTTTGTAGGTGAGGATCAGGATTTTGTAGTTGATCCGGTGGGAGATGGGAAGCCAGTGAAGTTGTTTGAGGACTGGAGTGATGTGATGCCAGGATTTGGTGCGGGTGATGAGTCGGGCGGCTGCGTTCTGGACCAGTTGGAGTCGGTTGATGTAGGTGGAGCTGATGCCAAGGAGAAGTGAGTTGCAATAGTCCAGTCGGGAGGAAATGAAGGCATGGATGAGTCTTTCAGCAGCGGGCGGTGTGAGAGAGGGTCTGAGTTTGGCGATGTTGCGGAGATGAAAGAAGGAGGTTTTAATGACATGGCGGATGTGAGGCTCAAGGGAGAGGGTGGAATCAAAGATCACGCCAAGGTTGCGGGCCTGGAGTAGGCCATTTGGCCCTTCGAGCCAGCACCGCCATTCAATGTGATCATGGCTGATCATCCCCAATCAGTACCCCGTTCCTGCCTCCTCCCCATATCCCCTGACTCCGCTATCTTAAAGAGCCCTATCTAGCTCTCTCTTGAAAGCATCCAGAGAACCTGCCTCCATTGCCCTCTGAGGCAGAGAATTCCACAGACTCACCACTCTCTGTGAGAAAAAGTGTTTCCTCGTCTCCGTTCTCACACACACTCTGGGTAGGGACAGCACGGGTTAGATGAACATAACACACGGGAGATTTCTGTTACCGACTCAGTCTCCGATGATGAAAGCAAGCTAGAACTCGCTAGAATTTAGAAGATTGAGGGGGGATCTTATAGAAACTTACAACATTCTTAAGGGGTTGGACAGGGTAGATGCAGGAAGATTGTTCCCGATGTTGTGGAAGTCCAGGACAAGGGGTCACACAGTTTAAGGATAAGGGGGAAATCCTTTAGGACCGAGATGAGAAAAACATTTTTCACACAGAGAGTGGTGAATCTCTGGAATTCTCTGCCACAGAAGGTAGTTGAGGCCAGTTCATTGGCTCTATTTAAGAGGGAGTTAGATGTGGCCCTTGTGGCTAAAGGGATCAGGGGGTATGGAGAGAAGTTGGCCTGTTGGATGATCAGTCATGATCATATTGAATGGCGGTGCAGGCTCGAAGGGCCGAATGGCCTACTCCTGCACCTATTTTCTATGTTTCTATCTGATCCAAGGTAGACACAAAATGCTGGAGTAACTCAGCGGGTGAGGCAGCATCTATGGAGAGAAGGAATTGGCGACGTTTCGGGTCGAGACCCTTCTCTCCATAGATGTTGCCTCACCCGCTGAGTTACTCCAGCATTTTGTGTTTACCAGCATCTGCAGTTCTTTCTTAAGTATCTGAACGATCTCTTAAGTTTCTGAT
The DNA here is from genome assembly GCF_010909765.2 of Amblyraja radiata. Taxonomy (NCBI): domain Eukaryota; kingdom Metazoa; phylum Chordata; class Chondrichthyes; order Rajiformes; family Rajidae; genus Amblyraja; species Amblyraja radiata. Next base: position 11,457,823 of record NC_045998.1, on the reverse strand, counting down.
TCACTTCCTCTCAGGAACATCCTCCTTAAACACATTCCGATACTAAACTAACTGGGCTCTGAGTCATTGGTCACAGGCTCCAACTACCCCCCACAGAGAACATTGGTCTCGGATTCAGCACCGTTCAGGCTCCTCAGCTCAACTGGCCCATACTGCCCAAGTTGCCACATCGACACTAGTCCCACCTGCCTACTTTCTAGTCCAGATCCCTCTAAACCTTCCCTTTAAACCTGTACCCGTCTAGATGTCTTTAGTCCCAGCCTCAACTACCTCCCCAGGCACCTCGTTCCACACACCCAACACCCTTTGTGTGAAAAAGGTTCTCCTTGGGTTCCTATTAAACCATTTCCCCTCTCACCTTAAACCTATGTCCACTGGTTCTTGATTCCCCTCCTCTGGGTAAACGACTGTGTGTGTGTGTTCACCCTATCCATTCCCCTCATGATTTTATATATCTCTATAAGATCACCCCTTGTATAGTTGTGTGTGTGTGTGTGTGTGTGTGTGTGTGTGTGTGTGTGTGTGTGTGTGTGTGTGTGTGTGTGTGTGTGTGTCTGCATGTGTGTGAGTCTGTGAATCTGTCTGAATAATCTGTGTGTGTGAGTCTGCATGTGTGTGTGTGCGTGAGTCTGCATGTGTGTGTGTGTGTGTATGCGTGAGTCTGCATGTGTGCGAGTCTGCATATGCGTATGTGTGTCTGTAAATCTGTGTGTGTGTGTGTCTGTATATGTGTGTGTGGGTGCATGTGTGTGTGTCTGCATTGGTATGTGTGTGTGTGTGTGTGTCTGCATACGTATATATGTGTGTGTGTGTGTGTGTGTCTGTATATGTGTGTGTGAGTGCATGTGTGTGTGTCTGCATTTGTATGTGTGTGTGTGTCTGCATACGTATATGTGTGTGTGTGTGTGTCTGCATAGGTATGTGTGTGTGTGTGTGTGTGTCTGCATACGTATATGTGTGTGTGTGTGTGTCTGCATGGGTATGTGTGTGTGTGTGTGTGTGTGTGTGTGTGTGTGTGTGTGTGTGTGTGTGTGTGTGTGTGTGTGTGTGTGTGTGTGTGTGTGTGTGTGTCTGCATACATATGTGTGCGAGTCTGAGTGTTGTGTGTGTGTGCGAGCATGTGAACCAGACCACACCCTGGGCCTGGCCCCCACCTACCTGGTGCCTGTACTGATGTCCCACTGCTATCGTCGACTTAGACTGGGCCTGAAGGTGAGTCTTGACCTGCAACCACAAGAATGAGCGTCAGAAACACAGGGAGGTGATCATTTCCCCTCCCGTATCGCCCCTTCCCAAATTCAGCTAGCAATCCCGACTACGGGTGCTGTCTGTGCGGAGTTTGCACGTTCTCCCCGTGACCTGCGTGGGTTTTCTCCGGGTGCTCTGGTTTCCTCCCACACTCCAAAGACGTGCGGGTTTGTAGGTCAATTGACCAGTAAAATGTGTGTGTAGGATAGTGTTAGTGTGCGGAGTGGCAGGTGTAAGGCAGGAACGGGGTACTGATTGGGGATGATCAGCCATGATCACATTGAATGGCGGTGCTGGCTTGAAGGGCCAAATGGCCTACTCCTGCACCTATTGTCTATTGTCTATTAGCAATGAATGAAAGATCTGCAAAGAGTGACACCAAAAGGTGGGCTAACTCAGCGGGACAGGCAGCATCTCCTTGAATGTAATGTTTGTATTTAATCTATGAACCACTGTTGTTTGATATACTATTCTTACACCAATGTAAAGCACTTTGGCCAACGAGAGTTGTTTTTTAAAGTCAAGTCAAGTCAAGAGAGTTTATTGTCACGTGTCCCTGATAGGAGCTCGCAGGTCACAGGTTGGTGACCTGTTTTTCCGGAGCTCCCACGGCAACAGCTTTGTCCGCTGGACTGGAGGGCGGCAGCTTCGACCACCCCGGGCCGCGGAGTTCGAACCGGCCCGTTCGCGGAGCTCGGTTGAGCCACGGGAATGACTTATAGCCGTGTCCCACGGTACGAGTTCATTCCAAGAGCTCTCCCGAGTCTAAAAAAAAAATCAAACTCTTGGTCAGCACGGAGAATGAACGTAGCGGGCACGTCGGAGCTCGGGGACGTCTCTTAGCGCTAACGGCAGGTCCTCGGGAAGACTCGCTAACTAACGGCAGGTAAGCACGGGAAGACTGGTGAAGATTTTTCAACATGTTGAACAATGTCCACGAGAGCCCCGAGTACCGACGAGCGGCCATTACCGTAAATCTCCGAGTTTGAATCAGGGCAAACTCGGGGAAGAACTCTTGGAATGAACTCGTACCGTGGGACAGGGGTTTTACCATCACCCGGTGGGGTCAAAACATCGGAGGCCCGGATCGCCTCAGCGCAGAGGGAGAGCAAGGAGGGAAGAGACTAATGCCCCTGTCCCACTTAGGAAACCTGAACGGAAACCTCTGGAGACTTTGCGCCCCACACAAGGTTTCCGTGCGGTTCCCGGAGGTTGCAGGTGGTTGCAGGTAGTGGAAGCAAGTAGGGAGACTGACAAAAACCTCCGGGAACCGCATGGAAACCTTGGGTGGGGCGCAAAGTCTCCAGGGGTTTCCGTTCAGGTTTCCTAAGTGGGACAGGGGCAAAAAAGACTTCAAGACTTTTGCCTTCCATCACAGTGAGGAGGTGCCTGGTGGACTCACTGTGGTGGATGTTAAATTTGTGTTAAGTGTGTGTTTTTGTTATTTTTAATAAATGTATGACTGCAAGTGCAACAACATTTCGTTCAGACTGAAAAGTCTGAATGACAATAAAGGATACTTTGACTTTTGACTTTGGACAATGAAATTCTTACATAGAAACATAGAAAATAGGTGCAGGAGTAGAGGCCATTCGGCCCTTCGAGCCTGCACCGCCATTCAATATGATCATGGCTGATCATCCAACTCAGTATCCCGTACCTGCCTTCTCTCCATACCCCCTGATCCCTTTAGCCACAAGGGCCACATCTAACTCCCTCTTAAATATAGCCAATGAACTGTGGCCTCAACTACCTTCTGTGGCAGAGAATTCCACAGATTCACCACTCTCTGAGTGAAAAATGTTTTTCTCATCTCGGTCCTAAAAGACTTCCCCCTTATCCTTAAACTGTGTGACCCCTTGTTCTGGACTTCCCCAACATCGGGAACAATCTTCCTGCATCTAGCCTGTCCAACCCCTTAAGAATTTTGTAAGTTTCTATAAGATCCCCCCTCAATCTTCTAAATTCTAGCGAGTACAAGCCGAGTCTATCCAGTCTTTCTTCATATGAAAGTCCTGCCAACCCAGGAATCAGTCTGGTGAACCTTCTCTGTACTCCCTCTATGGCAAGAACGCTGGTCGCAGTGGGTGGGTCGACATATAGTAGAGAAGTTGACGACATTTTAATCTGAGAACTGTTGTTTGTAAGGTGACAATGTCAGTCTTGATTTTGTTAATTCTCTGTGATAAAATCATGAGAGGAATAGATCGGGTGGATCCATTGATCACACTAGTTCCATGTCATGCCACTTTCCTATCTACTCCCTACACACTCCCTACAGAGAGAGGTTGAGCAGGCTGGGTCTCTATTCCTTGGAGCGCAGGAGGATGAGGGGGTGATCTTATAGAGGTGTACAAAATCATGAGAGGAATAGATCGGGTACTCGCACAGAATCTCTTGCCCAGAGTAGGTGAATCGAGGACCAGAGGACATAGGTTTACAGTGAAATAAGGGACAAAAGTTTAGAGGTAACATGAGGGGGAACTTCTTTACTCAGAGAGTGGTGGCTGTGTGGAATGAGCTCCCAGTGGAAGTGGTGGAGGCAGGTTCGATTCTATCATTTAAAAATGTGTGAAAAATGTTTTCCTCATCTCGGTCCTAAAAGATTTCCCCCTTATCCTTAAACTGTGTGGCCCCTTGTTCTGGACTTCCCCAACATCGGGAACAATCTTCCTGCATCTAGCCTGTCCAACCCCCTTCTTGTGCTATATAATATAATGTGCTATGTAAATAGAAATTGACTTGAAGAGATGGATTTCAATCTCTATATGAATGAATGAATGAATGAATGAATGAATGAATGAATGAATGAATGAATGAATGAATGAAGTAAATAGAAATTGACTTGAAGAGATGGATTTCAATCTCTATATGAATGAATGAATGAATGAATGAATGAATGAATGAATGAATGAATGAATGAATGAATGAATGAATGAATGAATGAAAACTTTACAATACTCTATACAATACAATACAATGTATTTGATGTCATTTGAACCTCATTGAAGTTCAAACGAAATGTGTCAGTGGAGCAGAGGGAAGGTACACTCACCATGTAGAGGGGGCTGACAAGGAGTGGACCCAGGACTCCGGACACTGCTCCGGCCACGGTGCTCTTGGCCACACTCGCCCGGCCGGCGGTGCGGGTGTAGCCGGCGGCTTCCAGCAGTGAGTACGATCCCAGGCGGATTCCGTTCATCCAGAACTGGTAGAGCAAGCCGGGCAAGAGGCCCCTCTGTAGAGCCAGCACCCCGTCAGTCCTGCAGATGGTCAGCGCGGCGTGGAAGACGTTGCGGTAATGCACGGTGTACGAGCCGCGTCCCTTTAACTCTCCCTGCAATTGCATCCTCGTCTTCACCACCTCTAGAGGGTTGGTGAAGATGCAGGCAGCGCTGGCTGCTGCACCGCCTAGGAGGAAATCCATGTGTGTGTGTGTAGAGAGAGACACACACACACAGACACACAGACACAAAGATCCTATAAGATCTTTGCACAGACACACTGGTAGCCCTCCGGCTGCCAGTAGATGCTGCAAATGCATTGCGAATCTGATGTGAAGCCGCGCCCAGCCTCCCTCCCACCCACTCTGGATCTGACAGGCACCATCTGTGGGGAACATGCATAGATAGATTAGCAATGTCACAACATTTTGAGATTTAAAAAATCAAGTCTGTAATTTATCCCATCAGATAAAGCATAAAAAGAAGTTGAATTTCACTTTGAAGGTACACAAAATTGCTGGGGAAACTCAGCGGGTGCAGCAGCATCTATGGAGCGAAGGAAATAGGCGACGTTTCGGGCCGAAACCCTTCTTCAGACTCACTTAATTTCACTTTCATATCTTCAGTATTCAAAAAGTTATGGCAATTTTCATACTCTGAACATCTATGCATCGGAACGCCTGTTGATGTTTAGTAGAGAGTAGAGTGTTTAATTTAATTTGTTCATGATATATGTTTTTTATTTCTAGTTATTTGTTGTTATTTGTACTGCACACTGAATGGACACTGGTTGAGCAACGTTTTTTTGTTTCCTCTGGGTATGTGAGTACTCAGGTAATGACAATAAAGATATACTGATACTGATACTGATACTGAAATTGGCATCTTGTTCCCTATTGCTTTTTCATTGACTTAACACAAAAGCTGTGATCGAGGCCATTTAAAAGCCCATATCTTTCTTAAAAATTAAGGGAACTGAAAGAAATGTTCAGTTATTATAGATTGAAGCATTCTGAAACAAATACGAAACAATCTTACTTAGATGACTTAAAATTAAAGCATATAATTAGTTAGTTACCTAATTGTAGCTAATTACAAAATTCAATTACTAGATCTAAACATCTATCCATTTCTTAAGAATAGATTAACATTTTTAAATAGCCTAAGTGTCCAAATAACATTCACACAAGAATTCAGAATATAACATAATTTTAAAATCTCATTGTCATGGGTTTATAGGCCAAATGGAAGGAATTTAATGTTTAATTCCTGTAAATTAATGGCCATTTAAATCAGCTTGCGAGTGGGATTTTCTGGAACGGGACCATTTGGAACGTTGAGGTTGTGGTGATTTTAGTCCCCCATATCGGCAGCAAATACACTGCCGGTTCTTCGGGGGAAAAAATCACCGTTTCGCAACTTAAAATGTGAATTAAATGCATCTTAAGAAACACTTTTATACATAAAAAGAAACTACTTTATTTTACCTGTCCCCTACGTAAAATCCGTCCCCGTTGTCGGCATTGACGGCTTCAGGAGCTGATTTTAAAATCACTCCTGCCATTAACTTGTCGGGCAAATTTTTTTAAAAAACACACAGAACGGCCGTAGGAACGATTCTTTAGCAAAATCTTGCACTCCAACAAAATATAATCCAGGACCAGGACCAGAAAACCACGTTTTAACCCCGCTCCCCCCCTCAAACGCGCCAAAATCGCGCACACGGCCAGTAGCAGAATTACAACGCCGCTGAAGGTAAGTATTGTAACATACCTAGTTGTATGTTCTCCACAGATGCTGCCAAACCCGCTGAGTTACTCCAGCACTCTGTGAAACGTCACCTATCCATGTTCTCCACAGATGCTGCCTGACCCGCTGAGTTACTCCAGCACTCTGTGAAACGTCACCTATCCATGTTCTCCACAGATGCTGCCTGACCCGCTGAGTTACTCCAGCACTCTGTGAAACGTCACCTATCCATGTTCTCCACAGATGCTGCCTGACCCGCTGAGTTACTCCAGCACTCTGTGAAACGTCACCTATCCATGTTCTCCACAGATGCTGCCTGACCCGCTGAGTTACTCCAGCACTCGGTGTCTATTTTTGTAAACCAGCATCTGCAGTTCCTCGTTTCTACATCTACATGAGTATAATGGGCCTGTCCCACTTAAGGAGGCTGTCCCACCTGGGCGACCTTATTGGCGAGTTTAGAAGACTTTGAAAAAATGACATGTCATTCGACTGTTGAAGACTAGCTGCGACTAACTTCGGGAAAATTGGACACCGAATAGTGGAGAGTGAAGACGACCTCCTTCGATCTACTTCGACCTCCCTTCGACTATGTTGAAGTCTATCTACGACTACGTTTGACTACCTTCGATTACCTACGACTAACATGCCGACCTACTACGATTAAACCTACGAGTAAAAAAAGTGTCGATTTTTTCCATGGCGGCCTTTTTTTACTCGCGGGCATTTTTTAACATATTGAAAAAACCCGCCGCGACCTAGCTGAGGCCTTGAGTACGCGGAGACCACTCTCGAGCATGAAGGAGAGTTACGAAGACCTCCTAGGACCTCGTGTTGAACATGCTCCGAGTATGCGTCGAGGGAAAACTCGCCAGAACTGGCCGTTAGGTCGCCTAAGTGGGATAGGCGACTGTCGGAGACTATGCAGTCGCCACATGTTCGCGGGTGGTTGCCGGGGAGTCGCCTTCATGGTCGTGAGGAGTTCCCGCTTCCTGGGAACTAGTCACGGCCTCATTATGGTCGCTGCGATTTTTACAACATGTTGAAAAATTAGCGGCGACTAGAATGAAGCCGCCATGGAGAATAGCGAGGATTCTCGTGCCGCAGGTGGCTTGCCAGGAGGTTCTCGTAGGTTGTAGCCGGTGCTGACCGGTGAATTTCATTGGCTCATTGGGGAATAAAAAACGTAAGCAGTAGTTTTCAGAACCAAGGATAACTGACCGGTAATGTTCAATGTCCGCCGAGCTTCACAGCGATGCGTGTGTGTGTGTGTGTGTGTGTGTGTGTGTGTGTGTGTGTGTGTGTGTGTGCGTGTGTGTGTGTGTGTGTGTGTGTGTGTGTGTCCACTCTGACAGTCGCCAATTTTTCAGGCATGTAGGGTGCAGAATGTAATGTCACAGCTATAGAGAAAGTGCAGGTAAAAAAAGTGCAAGGGCTGCAATGAGGTAGGTTGGAAGATCGGGAATATCTGTTCATCACTAATTGTTTATAAATATGTGAAATAACATTGTTATGTGCTATTAAAGTTGCCAGGGGTAAACGGGACGAAAAAGGTTGGGAATCCCTGCTCTAGTCAGTGTCCCCACCACAATAAAACATCCGATCTATGTAATAGTCTAACAAGAGGCTTATAAGGGGATATGCAGGGAATGGAGGGATGTGGATTAAGTGCAGGTAGAGGACATTAGTCATCATATGTAGCATGGACATTGTGGCCCGAAGGGCCTGTTCCTGTGCTACATTGTTCTATGTCCTATAGAGTAGTGTAACTTGGCATTATGTTCAACACAGACATCGTGGGCTGAAGGGCCTGTTCCTGCCCTGTTCTGTTCTATTTTCTATAGATTAGTTATCAGGCAACTGAATCTTCCTCTCGTCAGCTGGAGTGCGGTCATGACCACCCACCGACCGGAATGAAGACCATCAAACAAGCTTTAATTGGTCTAAAGGAGGGTCTCGATCCAAAACGTCACCCATTCCTTCTCTCCAGAGATGCTGCCCGTCCCGCTGAGTTACTCCACTTCGGTGTAAACCAGCATCTGCAGTTCCTTCCTACATAAAACAACCAGGGGAATGTTTTCTTTAAAGTTAGCAAAAAGCTCACTCCTAAAATTATTAAGTTCTGCCGTGCAGAGAAGTGATAGATTTGCATTTACAAATAATCAATGGAAGAAATGCAAATATCAGTAGCAGGCTTGTAGAAGATAGACACAAAGAGCTGGAGTAATAGCCCTGTCCCACGGTACGAGTTCATTCCAAGAGCTCTCCCGAGTTTAAAAAAAATCAAACTCTTGGTCAGCACGGAGAATGAACGTAGCGGGCACGTCGGAGCTCGGGGACGTCTCTTAGCGTCAACGGCAGGTACTCAGGAAGACTCGCTAAGGGTAGGTAAGCACGGGAAGACTGGTGAAGATTTTTCAACAAGTTGAAAAATGTCCACGAGAGCCCCAAGTACCTACGAGCGGCCATTACCGTAAATCTCCCAGTTCGAATCAGGGCAAACTCGGGGAGAGCTCTTGGAATGAACTCGTACCGTGGGACAGGGGTTTAACTCAGCAGGACAGGCAGCATCTCTGGAGAGTAGGAATGGGTGACATTTCGGGCCAAGACCCTTCTACAGACTCGAAGTCTGTACTGCTGGGAAGAAACAGCAGCATAGCACAGGAACAGGCCCTTCAGCCCCAAATACCCATGCCGAACATGATACCGAACAAGTTTAGTTTAGTCACGTCTTGTCAGATACATTGAAAAGCTTTTGTTGGGTGCACTCCAGTCAAAGACTGCATGATTACAATCAAGCTGTCCACAGTACACAGATAAAGGGTAAAACGTACAACGTTTAGCGCAGGGCAAAGTCCGATTACCCAGTGGTATGAATATTGATTTCTCTAACTTCAAGTAACCTCTGCACTCCCTCTCTCTCCATCCCTCCCCCACCCAAATCGCACCAGCTTCTCGTTCTCACCTAGCAAACAGCTAACAATGGCCTTTTTTCCCGGTTGCCCAACACTTGCTAACTCCCCCTCCTGTTCCCACACTGACCTTTCTGTCCTGGGGCCTCCTCCACTGGCAGAGTGAGGCCCAAATGCAAATTGGAGGAACAGCACCTCATATTCCGCTTGGGCAGCTTACACCCCAGCGGTATGAACATTGACTTCTCTAACTTAAAGTAGCCCTTGCATGCCCTCTCTCTCCGTCCCTCCCCACCCAAGTCGTTGTACTCGTTTCACTGTCGACTTGTTGAGTCTCACTGTCTGTAACTGGTTTTCACCTCGCCCACAGCTAACAATTGGCCTGTTTCCTATATCATCTTTACTTTTTTGCATACCTTTCATTCATTTCTCCACATCATCGTCTATATCTCTCCTTTCCCTCTCCCCTGAATCTCAGTCTGAAGAAGGGTCTCGACCCCAAACATCACCCATTCCTTCACTACAGAGGTGCTGCCTGTCCCACTGAGTTACTCCAGCACTTTGTGTCTGTCTTTGGTTTAAACCAGCATCTGCAGTTCCTTCCTACAGATATTGAATTAGCCTGGTCTACACTGCCCCTTACTGGTGCTATGATGTAATTGCAGAGCTTTTGAGTCATAGAGTGATACAGTGTGGAAACAGGCCCTTCGGCCCAACATGCCCACACCGACCAACATGTCCCAGCTACATTCGTCCCACGCGTGCGTTTGGTCCATATCCCTCCAAACATGTCCTATCCACCTACATGTCTAACTGTTTCTTAAACGTTGGGATAGTCCCAGCCTCAACTACAATAGACAATAGACAATACGTGCAGGAGTAGGCCATTCGGCCCTTTGTGCCAGCACCGCCATTCATATTTCACTTGGGCAGCTTGCACCCCAGCGGTATGAACATTGACTTCTCTAACTTCAAGTAACCCTTGCTTTCCCTTTCTCTCCATCTCTCCCCCCTTCCCAGTTCTCCGACGTCTGACGTCTGACTCCTCGTTTTCATTTTATCTGTTTGCTTCGGTGTCACCTTCTCCTAGTTACCTTTTCCTTCTACATTTCCCTTGATCTCCAGCCCCTTTAACTTGATTCACACCTTTACATCTCTATCTCCCTCTCCCATGATTCAGTCTGAGGAAGGGTCTCAACCCCAAACGTCACCCATTCCTCTATCCAGAGATGCTGTCTGCCCCACTGAGTTACTCCGGCATTTTGTATCTACCTTCGGTGTAAACCAGCATCTGCAGTTCCTTCCTACATAAAACAACCAGTGGAATGGTGTTCTGTAAAGTTAACCCAAGGTTAAAAAAAGCTCACTCCTAAAACTTCTTCAGTGAAGAGAAGTGATAGATTTGCATATACAAATAACCAGTGGAAGAAACGCAAATATCAGTAGCAGGATTGGAGAAGATAGACACAAAGTGCTGGAGTAACTCAGCGGGACAGGCAGCATCTCTGGAGAGAAGGAATGGGTGACGTTTCGGGTCGAGACCCTTCTTCAGACTCACTGTACTGTACTGCTCGGAACAGGCCCTTCAGCCCCAAATACCCATGCCGAACATGATACCGAACAAGTTTAGTTTAGTTTAGTATTGTCAATAGACAATAGACAATAGCTGCAGGAGTAGAGGCCATTTGGCCCTTCGAGCCAGCACCACCATTCAATGTGATCATGGCTGATCATCCCCAATCAGTACCCCGTTCCTGCCTTCTCCCCATATCCCCTGACTCCGCTATCTTTAAGAGCCCTATCTGGCTCTCTCTTGAAAGCATCCAGAGAACCTGCCTCCACTGCCCTCTGAGGCAGAGAATTCCACAGACTCACCACTCTCTGTGAGAAAAAGTGTTTCCTCGTCTCCGTTCTAAATGGCTTACCCCTTATTCTTAAACTGTGTGGCCCCTGGTTCTGGACTCCCCTAACATCGGGAACATGATTCCTGCCTCTAGCGTGTCCAAATCCTTAACAATCTTATATGTTTCAATAAGATATCCTCTCATCCTTCTAAACTCCAGAGTGGACAAGCCCAGCTGCTCCATTCTCTCAGCATATGTCAGTCCCGCCATCCCAGGAATTAACCTTGTAAACCTACGCTGCACTCACTCAATAGCAAGAATGTTCTTCCTCAAATTAGGGGGCCAAAACTGCACACAATACTCCAGGTGTGGTCTCACTAGGGCTCTGTACAACTGCAGAAGGACCTATTTGCTCCTATATTCGATTCCTCTTGTTATAAAGGCCAACATGCCATTCGCTTTCTTCACTGCCTGCTGTACCTGCATGCTTACTTTCATAGACTGATGTACAAGGACTCCCAGATCCCGTTGTACTTCCCCTTTTCCCAACTTGACGCCATTTAGATAGTAATCTGCCTTCCTGTTTTTGCTACCAAAGTGGATAACCTCACATTTATCCGCATTAAACTTCATCTGCCATGCATCTGCCCACTCACCCAACCTGTCCAAGTCACCCTGCATCCTCATAGCATCCTCCTCACAGTTCACACTGCCACCCAGCTTTGTGTCACGTATACCATGTCAGGTACATTGAAAAGCTTTCGTGGCTTGCAATCCATTCAAAGACTGCATGATTACAATCAAACTGTCCACACCAAAGATCCTCTAGCGAGCAAGATGGTCCACTCGACGATAAAGACGCAGTAAGGTCATGGGTAAACTTCAGCGCCATTTCCGTAACCGGCTTCCGTCTCCGCACTCGTATCCAAAGATCCGAGTCTGGCCCGGATCAGCACGGCTGGGACACCAGGGTGAAGTTGCGGGGAGGTTTACAATCTTTTTTTATTTAATGTTCATTTACAAAGTTAATTCCCGGGATGGCGGGACTGTCATACGCTGAGAGAATGGAGCGGCTGGGCTTGTACACTCTTGAGTTTAGAAGGATGAGAGGGTATCTCATTGAAACATATAAGATTATTAAGGGTTTGGACACGCTAGAGGCAGGAAACATGTTCCCGATGTTGAGGGAGTCCAGAACCAGGGGCCACACAGTTTAAGAATAAGGGGTAAGGCATTTAGAATGGAGACGAGGAAACACTTTTTCTCACAGAGAGTTGTGAGTCTGTGGAATTCACTGCCTCAGAGGGCGGTGGAGGCAGGTTCTCTGGATGCTTTCAAGAGAGAGCTAGATAGGGCTCTTAAAAATAGCGGAGTCTAATTGAACCTTTAGCTGAAAAAATTAGAACACACCCGGATATTTACAGTTATAATACAAAATATTCAAATAACAAAATATCCTTATATGCAGACGATGTATTACTGTATATCACAAAACCCCAAATCAGTATACCAAACATATTAAATCTAATTGAGGACTTTGGATCTTTCTCAGGATACAGAATAAACTGGAACAAAAGTGAAATTATGTCGATAAAACCGAAAGACTCAACACATCTCTTGAAATTCCCCTTTAAAATAGCCACAGAAAAATTTAAATATTTAGGAATTGAAATCACTAGAAACTATCACGCTATGTTTAATGCCAATTATAGCCCCTTACTTAAGAAACTAAATAATATAATTAAATTCTGGAAAACGCTCGCGATGTCTTTAATAGGTCGAATAAATGCTATAAAAATGATCTTTTTAACCACAAATCCTATATTTATTTCAATCAATTCCAATATATCTTCCAAAAAAGTTTTTCAAAAAACTAGACTCAGACATTACAAATTTTATATGGGATTATAAATCCCACAGAATACAAAGAGCACACCTTAGTAAACCAAAAGAGATGGGTGGTCTAGCGCTCCCTAACTTTATGTACTATAATTGGGCAGTAAATATTAAAAATATGATGCACCTGCTGGACAATTCTGCCCAGCAGGTGGACTGGATTGTAATGGAGAGAGAGGACTGCTCTCCGTGTAATACAGGAGTGACTCTCCTCTCACCAATGAATCTGAATAACAAAAATTATAATAAAAATCCAATGATACATAGCACAATTAGAACTTGGAAACAAATAAAACAGAATCTAAAACTAAGAAATCTATCTCTTTTAATGCCAATAGTAAATAACCCGTCGTTTAAACCTTCAATTATAGATAAATCATTTACACAATGGGAAAGAATGGGAATCAAAACGCTCGGAGACTTGTATGAATTAGGAAAATTATTATCATTTCAACAATTACAACTGAAATATAATTTGAAAAATAATCAATATTTTAAATATCTTCAAATCCGTGACTATCTGAAAAAATACACAAAAGACTATCATAACATGCCCCCAGACTTACTGGATGAAGCCATGAAGACAAAGGCTGAATCAGCAAATCTAATATCATACTTATACAACATTATTTTAAATATAGAAATACCTACAACCGATGGTATTAGAAGAGACTGGGAACAAGAACTAGCGATAAAAATTTCAAAAGAGAGCTGGGATAAACACTTAGTATATGTGCATAAATGCTCGATCAACGTACGACATACTCTAATTCAATATAAAACATTACATAGACTATATTATTCAAAAACTAAAATAAATAAACCTTTCGCCAATGTCTCACCCATTTGTGATAAATGTCAGTCACAAGAAGCTACCATAGCGCACTCTTTTGTTTTTTGTATAAAAATCCAAAAATTCTGGAACGAGATATTTGAAATCTTCACAAGATTATTTAAAATAAAACTTGTACCAAAAGCAGAATGGATCATTTTTGGAATATCAGAAGGTAACCCCGAATTAAACGTGTTTCAAAAGAACTTACTTAATTACGGGCTAATAATGGGAAAAAAGCTTATACTCAAATTTTGGAAAAATGCTCCAATACCAACAATAAAAATGTGGATTTCAAACATGTTCGAAACACCACACTTGGAAGAGATGAGACTCCTCCTAGCAGGCAAAGCAGACCACTTCCAAAAGACGTGGTCTGCATTTACGGAACTATTACAAGCATAAGGTGCAATAGTAATTTAAAATATAAATGGTACCAGGATAAAATAATTTTTTTTAAACACGGTTGGTATATCCTTTTTTGCGGAGTTTTGTGTTACAATAGAGCGATTGTTTTTCCTGTTTTTTCTTTTCTTTCTAGGGTCTTATTTCCTTTCTTTACTTCCTTCTCTAACTTCTTCCCTAAGGGGCTTTCTTTTCCCAACACTTTCCTGCACCTTCACGATTCTTGCTCACTTTCCTTACTTCTTTTATTTCTACCTTTTTTAAAGCTCGAAAAACGAAGTGGTACAACAAATGTAATAAGATATATGTGATGTGTATTACTGTAATTTACTGTACTTCTAATTAAAATAAAATAAAAAATAAAAAAAATAGCGGAGTCAGGGTATATGGGTAGAAGGCAGGAACGGGGTACTGATTGTGGATGATCAGCCATGATCACATTGAATGGCGGTGCTGGCTCGAAGGGCCGAATGGCCTACTCCTGCACCTATTGTCTATTGTCTATTGTTGTCCCTTGTCTAGTCTGAAATAAAGTTTATCATTTGATATAAAAATCTGGAGAAATATATATGTGTGTGTTATATGATTATATACATCTATATCACATTCATATATGTGTGTGTGTGTGTTCTTTCCTACACAATCTAATCAGTTGTATGCTTGCTGAATAAAACCATCCTTAAGTAATACGTCATTTGTTAATCTAGCTCAAAACAAATTTTATTTTGTAAAATACTTCATTTGGATAACTCCACCATTACAGACAGATCTCATTCCACTCTCTGGCTATTGGGAAACCATTTTATTGTTTCCATAGACACAAAAAAACACTAAGGAACATTGCATGAGTAGAGCAACTGGAATCCTAATATTGCTATTATTTTTCCAAATACTGCAGTTGTGAACAGTGTGATTAGATGAATTACAGAGTGCAAGTGTAATACAAACATCAACTCAAACACAGCACATAGAACCATAGACATAGACAATAGGTGCAGGAGTAGGCCATTCGGCCCTTCGAGCCTGCACCGCCATTCAATATGATCATAGCTGATCATCCAACTCAGTATCCTGTACCTGCCTTCTCTCCATACCCCCTGATCCCTTTAGCCACAAGGGCCACATCTAACTCCCTCTTAAATATAGCCAATGTACTGTGGCCTCAACTACCTTCTGTGGCAGAGAATTCCACAGATTCACCACTCTCTGTGTGAAAAATGTTTTTCTCATCTCGGTCCTAAAAGATTTCCCCCTTATCCTTAAACTGTGACCCCTTGTTCTGGACTTCCCCAACATCGGGAATAATCTTCCTGCATCTAGCCTGTCCAACCCCTTAAGAATTTTGTACGTTTCTATAAGATCCCCCCTCAATCTTCTAAATTCTAGCGAGTACAAGCCGAGTCTATCCAGTCTTTCTTCATATGAAAGTCCCAGGAATCAGTCTGGTGAACCTTCTCTGTACTCCCTCTATGGCAAGAATGTCTTTCCTCAGATTAGGATGCACTTGAGCCATTTAAAAAGAAATGTTTAAAAAAAACATTAAAAAGATAATTAACAGAATCATAATTTATAAACTTTTTAATCTTTAACAAAAATTAACAGAATTATGAATTAACAGAATTATGAATCGAACCCTATATCACACACACAAACTGTTCCACCGCAACGCTGATTACACCGCGAGAGGGATAACCAAAGTCGAATCAGGTTATTGAAATGGCCGACGTTCCGCTCCGTTGCGTACTACACGTCAGCCCATTGCATTTAGCAGGAGTGGACTATCTTGCTCGCTATAGGATCTTTGGTCCAGAGTTCACAGATAAAGGGTAAAGCGTACAACGTTTAGTGCAGGGTAAAGTCCGATTACCCAGTGGTATGAATATTGATTTCTCTAACTTTAAGTAACCTCTGCACTCTCTCGCTCTCCATCCCTCCCCCACCCAAATCGCACCAGCTTCTCGTTCTCACCTAGCAAACAGCTAGTTTCCCTTATCATCGTTACTTGTTTGCATATCTTTCATTCATTTGTTCTATATCTCTCTCGACATCACCGTCTATATCTCCCGTTTCCCTTTTCCCTGACGAGTCTAAATTAGGGTCTCGACCCCGAAACGTCACCTGTTCCTTCTCTCCTGAGACGCTGCTCGTCCTGCTGAGTTACTCCAGCATTTTGTGTCCAATTAATCTCCAATTAATGATATACAATGCCCTCCAAAGATAGATGTTGCCGGTCCTCAGCGGGACAGGCAGCGTCTCTGGAGAGAAGGAATGGGTGACGTTTCCAGTCGAGACCCTCCTTCAGACTTTTGCGTTTTGTGGATTAACCTTTGCCTGTGCCTGCTGGATCTCCCCGTTGCTAACCATTTCAAGCGCAGGCTCGGCGATCGTTTCGCTGAACACCTCCGCTCAGTCCACCTAAACCTACTCGATCTCCCGGTTGCTCAACACTTGCTAACACTCCCCCCCCTGTTCCCATACTGACCTTTCTGTCCTGGGCCTCCTCCACTGTCAGAGTGAGGCCCAGCGCAAATTGGAGGAACAGCACCTCATATTTCGCTTGGGCAGCTTACACCCCAGTTGTATGAACATTGACTTCTCTAACTTCAAGTAGCCAATGCCTTCACTTTCTCTCCATCCCTCCCCCCTTCCCAGTTCTCCGACGTCTGACTGTCCTTGTTTTCATTTTATCTGTTTGCTTTGGTGTCACCTTCTCCTAGTTCAGCTCAAGAAGTTTAGAGTAAGGAAACACCTCCTAATCCGATTCTACACAGCCATCATCCAAAGCATGCTCACTTCATCAATTACAGTCTGGTTCAGCAGTTTAGACACTCACTCCCGTAATAAATTACAGCGCATAGTTAACAAAGCATCCAAAATCATCAGCACTCCCCTTCCATCAATAGAATCACTCCATCACAAACGGTCCGTGTCAAGGGTGAAGAAAATCATCTCTGATCCCTCCCACCCAGCTCACCACATCTTCCACCTGCTGCCATCAGGAAGGCGCTACAGCTCACTGCCCACCAAGACATCTCGATTTAAAAACAGTTCTTACCCACACGCAATCCGAATTCTGAACACACTATGATAACAGCACATATCCTCCCCATGCATGTACTGTATATTGTATGATGTTGTGTTTTATGTTATGTTTGACGGGAATCAGCCCACCTTGTAACATCCTGTACTGAACCTGAATTCCACCAGCTTGACTGTGTGGTCATTAAATAATCTAATCTAATCTCGTTAAACGTGATCTATTCTACATTTCCCTTGATCTCCAGCCCCTTTAACTTGTTTCACACCTTACATCTCTATCTCCCTCTCCCATGATTCAGTCTGAAGAAGGGTCTCGACCCCAAACATCACCCATTCCTCTCTCCAGAGGTGCTGCCTGTCCCACTGAGTTACTCCAGCACTTTGTGTCTGTCTTTGGTTTAAACCAGCATCTGCAGTTCCTTCCTACAGATTTTGAATGAGCCTGGTCTACACTGCCCCTTACTGGTGCTATGATGTAATTGCAGAGCTTTTGAGTCATAGAGTGATACAGTGTGGAAACAGGCCCTTCGGCCCAACATGCCCACACCGACCAACATGTCCCAGCTACATTCGTCCCACGCGTGCGTTTGGTCCATATCCCTCCAAACGTGTCCTATCCACCTACATGTCTAACTGTTTCTTAAACGTTGGGATAGTCCCAGCCTCAACTACAATAGACAATAGACAATAGGTGCAGGAGTAGGCCATTCGGCCCTTTGAGCCAGCACCGCCATTCAATGTAATCATGGCTGATCATCCCCAATCAGTGCCCCGTTCCTGCCTTCTCTCCATATCCCCTGACTCTGCTAATTTCTAAGAGCCCTATCTAGCTCTCTCTTGAAAGCATCCAGAGAACCAGCCTCCACCGCCCTCTGAGGCAGAGAATTCCACAGACTCACCACTCTCTGTGAGAAAAAGTGTTTCCTCGTCTCCGTTCTAAATGGCTTACTCCTTATTCTTAAACTGTGTGTGTGGCCCCTGGTTCTGGACTCCCCCAACATCGGGAACATGTTTCCTGCCTCTAGTGTGTCCAAGCCCTAAATAATCTTGTATGTTCCCACCTCCTCTGGCAGCTCGTTCCATACACCCACCACCCTTTGTGTGAAAAAGTTGCCCCTCAGATTCCTGTTAAATCATTTCCCCTTCACCTTAAACTTATGTCCTCTGGTCCGCGATTCCCCTCTTGGCTTTGTGGGTCAGTAAATGCAATAACACGCAGATAAATATATAAACAAAATAATTAATTAAATCAATAACCACAATATTAGTGCAAAATGAAACCTTAGGGCAACAAAGACTGTCCATC
The DNA here is from genome assembly GCF_010909765.2 of Amblyraja radiata. Classification (NCBI taxonomy): domain Eukaryota; kingdom Metazoa; phylum Chordata; class Chondrichthyes; order Rajiformes; family Rajidae; genus Amblyraja; species Amblyraja radiata. Next base: position 11,439,368 of record NC_045998.1, on the reverse strand, counting down.
AAGGTTTTCATTCTGAAGAAGGATCTTTCCTGAGGTATAGGGAGAGGTTGGGCATTTTTTCATGTTTAGATATACAGCGTGGAAACAGGCCCTTCGGCCCACCAAGTCCGTACCGACCAGCGATCATCCATATACCAGTCCTATCCCACACATTGGGGGCAATTTACATAAGCCAATTAATTTACAAACCTGTACTTCTTTGGGAAGCCTGAGAACTGGAGTCACTCCAGTTCACTGGAGTGGATTCACTGGAGTTTAGAAGGATGAGTGGGTCGATCTTATAGAAACATATGAAATAATAAAAGGACTGGACAAGCTAGATGCAGGAAGATTTTTCCCAATGTGGGGCGAGACCAGAACCAGGGGCCACACACAGTCTTCGAATAAAGGGGAGGTAATTTAAGACTGAGGTGAGAAAAAACGCTTTCACCCAGAGAGTTGTGAATTTATGGAATTCCCTGCCACAGAGGGCAGTGGAGGCCAAATCAACATATAAGATTGTTAAGGGCTTGGACACGCTAGAGGCAGGAAACATGTTCCCGATGTTGGGGGAGTCCAGAACCAGGGGCGACAGTTTAAGAATAAGGAGTAAGCCATTTAGAACGGAGGCAAGGAAACATTTTTTCTCACAGAGAGTGGTGAGTCTGTGGAATTCCCTGCCACAGAGGGCAGTGGAGGCCAAGTCACTGGATGGATTTAAGAGAGAGTTAGACAGATCTCTAGGGGCTAGTGGAGTCAGGGATATGGGGAGAAGGCAGGCACGGATTATTGATTGGGGATGATCAGCCATGATCACAATGAATGGCGGTGCTGGCTCGAAGGGCCGAATGGCCTACTCCTGCACCTATTTTCTATGTTTCTATGTAACCCAGAGAAAACACATGTGGTCACAGGGAGAACGTGCAAACTCCGTACAGGCAGCACCCGCAGTCAGGATCAAACCAGGGTCTCTGGCTCTGTGAGGCAGCAACTCTACCACGGTGCCACCCAATAGGTCATAGCAAAGACAACAAACAAAGAAAAAGTTATTTATTCCTTAGAGGGCCAGAGACATAGAAACAGAAACATAGACAATAGGTGCAGGAGTAGAGGCCATTCGGCCCTTCGAGCCAGCACCGCCATTCAATATGATCGTGGCTGATCATCCAACTCAGTATCCTGTACCTGCCTTCTCTCCATACCCCCTGATCCCTTTAGCCACAAGGGCCACATCTAACTCCCTCTTAAGTATAGCCAATGAACTGTGGCCTCGACTACCTTCTGTGGCAGAGAATTCCACAGATTCACCACTCTCTGTGTGAAAAATGTTTTTCTCATCTCGGTCCTAAAGGATTTCCCCTTTATCCTTAAACTGTGACCCCTTGTCCTGGACTTCACAAACATCGGGAACAATCTTCCTACATCTAGCCTGTCCAACTCCTTAAGAATTTTGTAAGTTTCTATAAGATCCCCCCTCAATCTCCTAAATTCTAGCGAGTACAAGCCAAGTCTATCCAGTCTTTCTTCATATGAAAGTCCTAACATCCCAGGAATCAGTCTGGTGAACCTTCTCTGTACTCCCTCTATAGCAAGAATGTCTTTCCTCAGATTAGGTGACCAAAACTGTACGCAATACTCCAGGTGTGGTCTCACCAAGACCATGTACAACTGCAGTAGAACCTCCCTGCTCCTATACTCAAATCATTTTGCTATGAATGCTAACATACCATTCGCTTTCTTCACTGCCTGCTGCACCTGCATGCCTACTTTCAATGACTGGTGTACCATGACACCCAGGTCTCGTTGCATCTCCCCTTTTCCTAATCGGCCACCATTTAGATAATAGTCTACTTGATAGTCTATAGATAATAGAGTGAGGGATTATTTTATAGTGTATAAATCATGAGGGGAATAGATGAAGGGTGATGAAAATGAATAGAGAGTGAATGCACAAAGTCTTTTAACCAGAGTAGAGGAATCAAGAACCAGAGGACATGGTTTACGGTGAGGAGGGAAAAATCTAATAGCAACTAGATGGGCAACTTTTCCACACACAGGATGGTGGGTGTATGGAACGAGCTGCCAGAGGAGGTAGTTGAGGCAGGAACTATAAACACATCCTCTCTCAAGGCTTATGTTTACAGAAACTACCAACTTCTCAGGAAATGCATCCTCTCTCACCATTGTCGATGATATTCTACTTGGCACAAAACAGGAAGCAGTCTGACTGCTGGCCTCCAATTTCCTCATTCCCACATTTCTGCAACTTCAGCTTATTTCAGAACCCAAAAAGGTCAACCTATACTCAACCTATCCTTTTACTTAATCAATTTAAATGATAAAATATTTAATTATTAACTCGGATATTATCACAACGAGCTGCTTAATATACAGCGTGCAGGATATGCTTCCTGATCTAGGCCCCAGCAGCAGCCTGGGGCTGGAGTAGACCAGGGTACCCACTCCAGGAGGCCGGGCATGCGGTGGCATGGAGCAATAGACACCGACAATATCACCAGGCCAGGCCGACCCTGCAATTCCGACCCAGTGCCGTCGCCAGGGCAACGGGCCTTCATGGCCAAGTTAAGGCACCAACATTGTTAACAACTTTGGACTTGAAAGGTACAAGATGCTGCCAGAAATGTGGTAAATCTTAGTATTCTACAGCATGGAAACTGGCCCTGCAGCCCAACTTGCCCACACTGATCAACATGCCCCATCTATACTAGTCCCACCTGCCTGCGTTTGGCCCATATCCTTCTAAATCTATCCTATCCATGTACCTGTCTAAATGTTTCTTAAACATTGCAATTGTACTTGCAACATAACCTCCCAACATCTACACTTACGGTTATCCATGTATCAAATATATTTTAATCAGATTGAGGTTAAAATGTAATAAATGGAACACACAAAATGGCATGAATATATGAAATGCATTTTAATTAGATTTAGAATTGCAAAGATATGTGGGTTTGTAGGTTAATTAGCCCTCTGTAAATTTCCCTTCTTGTGTAGGGAGTGGATGAAAAAGTGGGATAGTATAGAACTAGTGTGAACAGGTGATCGACGGTTAGTGTGGACCTGGTGGGCTGAAGGCCCTGTTTCTATGCTGTATTTCTAAATTAAACTATAATATGATAAAATGGAAGAAATAAAACAATTTATTAATGTATCAAATACATTTTAAACTGCAGATAGAAACATAGAAACATAGAAAATAGGTGCAGGAGGAGGCCATTCGGCCATTCGGCCCTTCGCGCCTGCACCGCCATTCAATATGATCATGGCTGATCATCCAACTCAGTATCCTGTACCTGCCTTCTCTCCATACCCCCTGATCCCTTTAGCCACAAGGGCCACATCTAACTCCCTCTTAAATATAGCCAATGAACTGTGGCCTCAACTACCTTCTGTGGCAGAGAATTCCACAGATTCACCACTCTCTGTGTGAAAAATGTTTTTCTCATCTCAGTCCTAAAAGACTTCCCCCTTATCCTTAAACTGTCACCCCTTGTTCTGGATATCCTTAAACTGTGACCCCTTGTTCTGGAATGCTGGAATGCTAGATGCTGGTTTACACCGAAGATAGACACAAAATGCTGGAGTAACTCAGCGGGACAGGCAGCTTCTCTGGAGAGAAGGAATGGGTGACGTTTCGGGTCGAGACCCTTCTTCAAACTGAGAGTGATGATACATTTTTATTCAATTTATGTTTAAAATGTGATAAGATGGAAAGAGCAAAAACAAGTTATTAATGTATTAAATCCAATTTAATTCAATTTAGGTTTAAAATGTGATAAAATGGAAGAAACTAAAATAATTTATTAACATATCAAATACATTTTAATTTAATTGAGGATAAACATGTGATAACATGGAACAAACAAAACATGTTATCAATGTTTTAATTAGGTTTAGAGTTAAGATGTGATAATGAGATCTTGCACTAAAAATAAAATCTTAAAGAGTAGATTAGGGGTTAAGGTAATATGGCCAGATGTGCTCAGATGTTGTCCCCAGCTGTTTCCAGCTGTTGATCACAGAAGAAAGGCCTAACCCTTCCTTCTCTCTAGCGATGCTGCCTGTCTCGCTGAGTTACTCCATTATTTTGTGTGTATGATCAGTTCAGTTTAGTTTATTGTCACGGGTATCGAGGTACAGTGAAAAGCTTTTGTTGCGTGCTAACCAGTCAGCAGAAAGACAATACATGATTACAATCGAGCCATTACAGTATATAGATACATGATAAGGGAATAACGTTTAGTGCAAGGTAAAGCCCGATCAAAGATAGTCGGAGGGTTAACAATGAGGTAGATAGTAGCTCAGGACCGCTCTCTGGTTGTGGTAGGATGGTTCAGTTGCCTGATAACAGCTGGGAAGAAACTGTCTCTGAATCTGGAGGTGTGCGTTTTCACACTTCTGTACCTCTTGCCCGATAGGATTCAAGATTCAAGATTCAAGAGAGTTTATTGTCATGTGTCCCAGATAGGACAATGAAATTTTTGCTTTGCTTCAGCACAACAGAATATAGTTGGCATGAATACAGAACAGATCAGTGTGTTCATACCCCATTATATAAATATATATACACACATGAATAAATAAACAAATAAAGTGCACATAAACAGATAATGGGCTATTAATGTTCAGAGTTTTGTATGAGTTGAGTTTAATAGCCTAATGGCTGTGGGGAAGTAGCTATTCCTGAACCTGGATGTTGCAGTCTTCAGGCTCCTGTACCTTCTACCTGAAGGTAGGGGGAGATGAGTGCGTGCATGATCCATAGAGGGGAGAAGAGGGAGTGTCTGGGGTTGTCCTTGAGTGACTCATCCTTGATGATGCTGCTGGCCTTGCCGAGGCAGCGTGAGGTGTAGATGGAGTCGGTGGAAGGGAGGTTGGTTTGTGTGATGGGCTGGGCTGCATGTTGTTCCCCGGTGCGGTACGCACAGGCTGCTCCCCACACTGCAACCCAGGTATCCCCCTACCCAGAGTTGTGACCCAGATCTTGCCCCCTGTTTCTTCCCAGCTGTTATCAGGCGACTGAACAGCCCTCTCACCAACTAGAGTGCAGTCCTGACCACTCATCTACCTCATTGGAGATTTTTGAACTATCTTCACTCGGACTTTAACTTGCATTAAACGTTGTCCTTTATTCTGTATCTGTATGATCAGCCATGATCACATTGAATGGCGATGCTGGCTCAAAGGGCTGAATGGCCTACTCCTGCATCTATTGTCTATTGTCAAGTTCAAGTTCAAGTGAGTTTATTGTCATGTGTCCCTGTATAGGACAATGAAATTCTTGCTTTGCTTAGGCACACAGAAAATAGTAGGCATTTACTACAAAACAGATAAATGTGTCCATATACCATGATATAAATATATACACACATGAATAAATAAACTGATAGTGCAAATAACAGAAAGTGGTTGGTAATAATCAGAGTTTTGTCCGAGCCAGGTTTAATAGCCTGATGGCTGAGGGGAAGTAACTATTCCTGAACCTGGTTGTTGCAGTCTTCAGGCTCCTGTACCTTCTACCTGAAGGTAGCAGGGAGATGAGTGTGTGGCCAGGATGGTGTGGGTCTTTGATGATACTGCCAGCCTTTTTGAGGCAGCGACTGCGATAAATCCCCTCAATGGAAGGAAGGTCAGAGCCGATGATGGACTGGGCAGTGTTTACTACTTTTTGTAGTCTTTTCCTCTCCAGGGCGCTCAAATTGCCGAACCAAGCCACGATGCAACCGGTCAGCATGCTCTCGACTGTGCACCTGTAGAAGTTAGAGAGAGTCTTCCTTGACAATCCAACTCTCCGTATTATTGTAGTCTATTGTATACTGTGAACGACTTAATTGCAATCATGTACAGTCTTTTCACAGGTGTCATGGTGGCGCAGGGGAAGAGTTGCTGCCTTACAGCGCCAGAGACCCGGGTTCGATCTTGACCTCAGGACCTAGTTTGTACGTTCTCCTTATGACCGTGTGGGTTTTCTCTGGTGTCCTCCCACACTCCAAAGACATGCAGGTTTGTAGGTAAGAATTCGGTAAGAATTGTAAATTGTCCCTAGTGTGTGTAAGATAGTGTTAGTGTATGGGTTGGCATGGACTCGGTGGGCCAAAGGGCCTGTTTACTCGCTGTATCTCTAAAACTAAAACAAGAATCTAAAATACTGACTAGATGGCTTTTCACTGTACCACGGTACACGTGAAAATGATAAACAAAATGATTCCTATTGTATTGCATTAGGTTATAATAATAATATGGAAGTCGATAAAATGAAATGTATTAACATTTTTCTGTTTGAGAAATGAACTTTATGGAAAATCTATTAATGATGACAAGATGTTGGAACGAGTGTGTGTGAGTGAGTATGTGTGAATGAGAGTGGGTGTGTGAATGAGTGTATATGTGTGACTATGTGAGTGTGAGTGAGTGGGTGTCTGTGTGTTAGTGAGAGTGAGTGAGGGTAAGCGTGAGTAAGTGTGTGTATGTGAATGTGTGAATGCGTGAGTGTGCATGTATGAGTGTATATGTGATTGTGTATGTGTAGGAGTGTGTGTGTGTGAGAGTGTGTGTGTATATGTGATTGTGTGTGTATATGATTATGTGTGTGTGAGAGAGTGTGTGTGTGTGTGTGATTGTGTGTGTGATTGTGTGTGTGTGAGAGTGTGTGTGTGTGTGATTGTGTGTGTGTGTGTATATGTGAAAGTGTGTGTGATTGTGTGTGTGTGAGAGAGTGTGTGTGCGTGTGATTGTGTGTGTGTGTGTATATGTGAGAGTGTGTGTGATTGTGTGTGTGTGTGTGTATATGATTATGTGTGTGTGTGAGAGAGTGTGTGTGTGTGATTGTGTGTGTGATTGGGTGTGTGTGAGAGAGTGTGTGTGTGTGTGATTGTGTGTGTGTGAGAGAGTGTGTGTGTGTGATTGTGTGTGTGTGTGTATATGTGAGAGTGTGTGTGATTGTGTGTGTGTGAGAGAGAGTGTGTGTGTGTGTGTGATTGTGTGTGTGTGTGTATATGTGAGAGTGTGTGTGATTGTGTGTGTGTGAGAGAGTGTGTGTGCGTGTGATTGTGTGTGTGATTGTGTGTGTGTGTGTGAGAGAGTGTGTGTGTGTGTGATTGTGTGTGTGATTGTGTGTGTGTGAGAGTGTGTGTGCGTGTGTGTGTGCATGTGATTGTGTGTGTGTGAGAGTGTGTGTGTGTGTGAGAGTGTGTGTGTGTGTGAGAGTGTGTGTGTGTGTGATTGTGTGTGTGTGTGCATATGTGAGAGTGTGTGTGATTGTGTGTGTGTGATTTATGTGATTGTGTGTAATTGTGTGTGTATGTGAGAGAGTGTGTGTGTGTGATTGTGTGTGTGTGATTGTATGTGTATATGATTATGTGTGTGTGTGAGAGTGTGTGTGTGTGTGTGATTGTGTGTGTGATTATATGTGTGTGTGAGAGAGTGAGTGTGCGTGTGATTGTGTGTGTGTGTGTATATGTGAGAGTGTGTGTGATTGTGTGTGTGTGATTTATGTGATTGTGTGTAATTGTGTGTGTATGTGAGAGAGTGTGTGTGTGTGATTGTGTGTGTGTGTGCATATGTGAGAGTGTGTGTGATTGTGTGTGTGCGTGTGATTGTGTGTGTGTGAGAAAGTGTGTGTGCGTGTGATTGTGTGTGTGTGTGCATATGTGAGAGTGTGTGTGATTGTGTGTGTGTGATTGTATGTGATTGTGTGTAATTGTGTGTGAGTGTGCATGAATGCTCGGACCAATTTAAAAAGTATGTGTATTTTCATTTGTGGGGTGGTTTTGTGGAATGGTCTTGACGAAACGATTAAACAAAGTATGAATATAATGCAATTTAAAAAAATGTACAAAAGATATATCTTTGAAAAGTACAGTAATGAGGAAGGAGAATGTAAATCTCACAGATGTTAATGGTGCTTGTTCTTTTTGTTCTTTTCTTTTTTTGTTCTTTTTTTCTTAATAGCTTGATTGGAGTAGTTTTGTCTGAATTGTCTGTTTAGTTTATTTTATTGAATTTTGCATTTGTTAATGGTGAAGAATGGGGGTAGGACTTGACAAGCATAGGCTTCTTCCTATCCCTTTTCGAACGAGTCTAATGTGTATTATGTTGAAATTGGCTTTTGATTTTTTAATTTATGTATGTACATATATGTTATGTATATGTGTATGTGTATATGTATGTATGTATATATGTACATGTATATGTATGTATGTGTGTATGTATTTATGTATATATATATGTATATATATAATTTTCCTTTTATTTATTCATTTTCATCTTTTTTTTTCTTTTTTTTTAAATCGTTCGAAATAAAGAATAAAGAAAGAATAAAAGAATAAAGAATGTCTGTGTGTGTGAGTGTGTGAATGTCTGTGTGTGTATGAGCGAGTGTGAATGTGCATGTGAGCGAGTTTGTGTATGAATGTGCATATGTGTGGCTGTGGATAAGTGTGTGTGAATTAGTTGTGCATGTGAGTGTGTATGCAGTAAGTGAGTATGTGTGTGAGCAAGTTTGTATGTGTCTGTGAATGTATGTGTGTGTGAATGAGTGTGTGTAAATGAGGATCTGTGTATAAATGTGTGTGTGACTATAAGAGAGAGTATGTGTGTTTATGTGATAATGTGTGTGAGTTAGATTATGTGAGTGTTTGTGTATGTGTTAGTGAGTGTAAGTATGTGTTAATGTGTTTATATGTAATAGTGTTCGAGTGTATTAGTGCGTGTGTGTGAGAGTATGCGTTTGTGAGATAGAGAGTGCATGTGCATGTGTTTGTGTGTGAGTGAGTGTATATGTGTGATTGTGTATGTGTGTATGTATTACTGTGTGTGAATTAGTGTGTGTATGTATTAGTGGGTGTGTATTAGTGTGTGGGTGTCTGTGTATGTGTTAGTGGGTGTGTATTAATGTGTGTGTGTGTATGTATTAGTGTGTATGAGTGAATGTCTGTGCGTGAGAATGTGTGTGTATGAGTTAGTGATTGTAAGTATGTATGTGTTAATATGAGTGTGCGTGTATGTATTAGTTTATATGTGATTGTGTGTGTGAGAGTGTATAGGTAATTGTGTGTGTGTGTGTGAGAGTGTATAGGTAATTGTGTGTGTGTGTGAGAGAGTGTATAGGTAATTGTGTGTGTGTGTGAGAGTGTATAGGTAATTGTGTGTGAGTGTATAGGTAATTGTGTGTGTGAGTGTATATGTGATTGTGTCTGAGTGTATATGTGATTGCTTGTATGTATGAGTGAGTGTGTGTGTGAGACTGTGTGTGTGTGAGTGTATATATGAGTGTCTGTGTGTATGAGTGAGTGTCTGTGTGTGAGTGTATATGTGATTGTGTATGTGTAGGAGTGTCTGTGTGTGAGAGTATGTGTGTATATGTGATTGTATGTGTATATGATTGTGTGTGTGTGTATGTGAGAGTGTGTGTGGTTGTGTGTATGTGATTGTGTGTGTGTGTGTGTGATTGTGTGTGTCTGATTACAAGTGTGTGTGATTACAAGTGTGTGTGATTGTGTGTGTGTGATTGTGTGTGTGTATGAGTGTGTGTGATTGTGTACACGTGTGTGATTGTGTGTGTGTGTGCGTGTGAGTGAGTGTGTATGAGTGTATATGTGAGTGTCTGTGTGAGTGTATATGTGATTGTGTATGTGTAGGAGTGTCTGTGTGTGAGAGTGTGTGTATATGTGATTGTGTGTATATGTGATTGTGTATGTGTATGTGATTGTTTGTGTGATTGTATATGTGAATGTGTGTGTGAGTGTGTGTGTGTGTGTGTGTGATTGTATGTGTATATGATTGTGTGTGTGTGAGAGAGAGTGTGTGTGTGTGAGTGTATATGTGATTGTGTGTGTGTGAGTGTATATGTGATTGTGTGTGTGTGAGTGTATATGTGATTGTGTGTGTGTGAGTGTATATGTGATTATGTGTGTGTGTGAGTGTATATGTGATTGTGTGTGTGTGAGTGTATATGTGATTGTGTATGTGTAGGAGTATCTGTGTGTGAGAGTGTGTGTGTATATGTGATTGTATGTGTGTTATTACAAGTGTGTGTGATTGTGAGTGTGTGTGATTGTGTTTGTGTATGTGCATGATTGTGTGTGTGAATATGTGTGTGAGTGTGTGTGAGAGAGTGTGTGTGATTATCTCTGTATGTGTGTGAGAGTGTGTGTGATTATGTGTGTGAGTGTGTGTGTGAGAGAGTGTGTGTGATTATGTGTGTGAGTGTGTGTGTGATTATCTCTGTATGTGTGTGAGAGAGTGTGTGTGATTATGTGTGTGAGTGTGATTGTGTGTGTGTGTGATTGTGTTTGTGTATGTGCATGATTGTGTGTGTGATTATGTGTGTGTGTGTGAGAGAGATGTGAGTGTGTGAGAGAGAGTGTGTGTGTGATTATCTCTGTATGTGTGTGTGAGAGAGAGAGTGTGTGTGATTGTGAGTGATTGTGAGTGTGTGTGATTGAGAGTGTGTGTGATTGTGAGTGTGTGAGAGTGTGTGTGATTGTGAGTGTGTGATTGTGTATGTGTGTGAGAGAGAGAGAGTGTGTGTGATTGTGTGTGATTGTGAGTGTGTGTGATTGTGTATGTGTGTGTGAGAGAGAGAGTGTGTGTGATTGTGAGTGTGTGATTGTGTGTATGTGTGTGTGATTGTGTGTGTGTATGTGAGAGTGTGTGAGCGTATGTGAGTGTGTGTGTGAGTGTATGTGAGTGTGTGTGATTGTGAATGTGAGTGTGATTGTGTGTGATTGTGAGTGTGTGTGATTGAGAGTGTGTGATTGTGAATGTGTGTGATTGTGTATGTGAGTATGTGAGAGTGTGTGTGATTGTGAGTGTGTGTGATTGTGTATGTGTGTGTGATTGTGTATGTGTGTGTGAGAGTGAGTGTGTGATTATCTGTGTGTGTGACAGTAAGAAGCAGATTTCGAGCCCGCGGTCGCGTCTCCTTCCCTCCGCCGGCCCGGCCGCCGTCACCCCTCCCCCCTCCCCACCCCACCCCCCCCGCCGCTGATCGTTGGGCAATGGCGGCGCCGAGGAGGGGAGAGTGAGAGTGAGAGTGAGTGTGTGTGGAGGAGCTGAGGGACAGGGCCGCTGTCCGTGACCCCGGGCCCCGGGCCCACCTACCTGCCCGCGTCGCACCGCATCTCCCGCCCGCCCGCCGACCCACCGGAGCCGCCATGTCGGCGACCGCGCGCCGCAAACAGGAGGAGAAGCATCTGCGGCTGGTGCGCGAGCTGGGCGCGCGGACCCCCAACCGTCGCTGCGCCGAGTGTGAGCAGCGCGGGCCCACGTACACGGACATCACCGTGGGCAGCTTCGTGTGTACCTCCTGCTCCGGGATACTGTGAGTGTACAATGTGGGGTACAGTGTGGGGTACAGGGGTACAGTGTGTGTGGGGTACAGTGTGTGTGGGGTACAGTGTGTGTGTGGGGGACTGGGGTACAGTGTGGGGCCCACATACACTGACATCACCGTGGGCAGCTTCGTGTGTACCTCCTGCTCCGGGATACTGTGAGTAATGTGTGTACAATGTGGGGTACAGGGGTACAGTGTGTGTGGGGCCCACGTACACGGACATCACCGTGGGCAGCTTCGTGTGTACCTCCTGCTCCGGGATATTGTGAGTAATGTGGGGTACAATGTGGGGTACAGTGTGTGTGTGGGGCCCACAGTGTGTGTGGGGCCCACAGTGTGTGTGGGGCCCACAGGGTGTGTGGGGTACAGTGTGTGTGGGGTACAGTGTGTGTGGGGCCCACGTACACGGACATCACCGTGGGCAGCTTCGTGTGTACCTCCTGCTCCGGGATACTGTGAGTAATGTGGGGTACAGTGTGGGTGGGGTACAGTGTGTGTGGGGAACTGGGGTACAGTGTGTGTGGGGCCCACAGTGTGTGTAGGGTACAGTGTGTGTGGGGCCCACAGTGTGTGTGGGGCCCACGTACACGGACATCACCGTGGGCAGCTTCGTGTGTACCTCCTGCTCCGGGATACTGTGAGTAATGTGTGTACAGTGTGGGGTACAGAGTGTGTGTGGGGTACAGTGTGTGTGGGGCCCACGTACACGGACATCACCGTGGGCAGCTTCGTGTGTACCTCCTGCTCCGGGATACTGTGAGTAGTGTGTGTACAGTGTGGGGTACAGGGTGTGTGGGGTACAGTGTGTGTGGGGTACAATGTGTGGGGCCCACAGTGTGTGTGGGGTACAGGGTGTGTGGGGTACAGGGTGTGTGGGGTACAGTGTGTGTGGGGTACAGTGTGTGTGGGGTACAATGTGTGTGTGTTGGGCCCACGTACACGGACATCACCGTGGGCAGCTTCGTGTGTACCTCCTGCTCCGGCATACTGTGAGTGTACAATGTGGGGTACAGTGTGGGGTACATGGTGTGTGTGGGGTACAGTGTGTGTGGGGTACAGGGTGTGTGGGGCCCACGTACACGGACATCACCGTGGGCAGCTTTGTGTGTACCTCCTGCTCCGGGATACTGTGAGTAATGTGGGGTACAGTGTGGGGTACAGTGTGTGTGGGGTACAGTGTGTGTGGGGCCCACGTACACTGACATCACCGTGGGCAGCTTCGTGTGTACCTCCTGCTCCGGGATACTGTGAGTAATGTGGGGTATACAGTGTGGGTGTGTGGGGTACAGTGTGTGTGGGGCCCACGTACACGGACATCACCGTGGGCAGCTTCGTGTGTACCTCCTGCTCCGGGATACTGTGAGTAATGTGGGGTATACAGTGTGGGGTACAGTGTGTGTGTGGGGCCCACGTACACGGACATCACCGTGGGCAGCTTCGTGTGTACCTCCTGCTCCGGGATACTGTGAGTGTACAATGTGGGGTACAGTGTGGGGTACACAGTGTGTGTGGGGTACAGTGTGTGTGGGGCCCACGTACACGGACATCACCGTGGGCAGCTTCGTGTGTACCTCCTGCTCCGGGATACTGTGAGTGGACAATGTGGGGTATACAGTGTGGGGTACACAGTGTGTGGGGGGTACACAGTGTGTGTGGGGCCCCACGTACACGGACATCACCGTGGGCAGCTTCGTGTGTACCTCCTGCTCCGGGATACTGTGAGTGTACAATGTGGGGTACAGTGTGGGGTACAGGGTGTGTGGGGTACAGTGTGTGTGGGGTACAGTGTGTGTGGGGTACAGTGTGTGTGTGGGGGACTGGGGTACAGTGTGGGGCCCACATACACTGACATCACCGTGGGCAGCTTCGTGTGTACCTCCTGCTCCGGGATACTGTGAGTAATGTGTGTACAATGTGGGGTACAGTGTGTGTGGGGGGTACACAGTGTGTGGGGTACAGGAGTAATGTGTGTACAATGTGGGGTACAGGGTGTGTGTGGGGCCCACAGTGTGTGTGTGTGGGGCCCACAGTGTGTGTGGGGCCCACGTACACTGACATCACCGTGGGCAGCTTTGTGTGTACCTCCTGCTCCGGGATACTGTGAGTAATGTGGGGTACAGTGTGGGGTACAGGGGTACAGTGTGTGTGGGGTACAGTGTGTGTGGGGCCCACGTACACGGACATCACCGTGGGCAGCTTCGTGTGTACCTCCTGCTCCGGGATACTGTGAGTGTACAATGTGGGGCACAGTGTGTGTGGGGTACAGGGTGTGTGTGGGGTACAGTGTGTGTGGGGCCCACGTACACGGACATCACCGTGGGCAGCTTCGTGTGTACCTCCTGCTCCGGGATACTGTGAGTAATGTGGGGTACAGTGTGGGGTACACAGTGTGTGTGGGGTACAGTGTGTGTGGGGTACAGTGTGGGGGGTACAGTGGGGCCCACGTACACGGACATCACCGTGGGCAGCTTCGTGTGTACCTCCTGCTCCGGGATACTGTGAGTAATGTGGGGTACAGTGTGTGGTACAGAGTGTGGGTGTGGGGTACAGTGTGTGTGGGGTACAGGGTGTGTGTGGGGCCCACGTACACGGACATCACCGTGGGCAGCTTCGTGTGTACCTCCTGCTCCGGGATACTGTGAGTAATGTGTGTACAATGTGGGGTACAGGGTGTGTGGGGCCCACAGTGTGTGTGTGTGGGGCCCACAGTATGTGTGGGGTACTGTGTGTGGGGCCCACGTACACTGACATCACCGTGGGCAGCTTCGTGTGTACCTCCTGCTCCGGGATACTGTGAGTGTACAATGTGGGGTACAGGGTGTGTGTGGGGTACAGTATGTGTGGGGCCCACAGTGTGTGTGTGTGTGGTACAGTGTGTGTGGGGTACAGTGTGTGTGTGTGGTACAGTGTGTGGGGCCCACGTACACGGACATCACCGTGGGCAGCTTCGTGTGTACCTCCTGCTCCGGGATACTGTGAGTAATGTGGGGTACAGTGTGTGGGGTACTGGGGTACAGTGTGGGGTACAGTGTGTGTGGGGTACAGTGTGTGGGGCCCACGTACACGGACATCACCGTGGGCAGCTTCGTGTGTACCTCCTGCTCCGGAATACTGTCAGTGGACAATGTGGGGTACAGTGTGTGTGGGGTACACAGTGTGTGTGTGGGGTACAGTGTGTGTGTGGGACTGGGGTACAGTGTGTGTGGGGGACTGGGGTACAGTGTGTGTGTGTGGTACAGTGTGTGTGTGGTACAGTGTGTGTGGGGTACAGTATGGGGCCCACGTACATTGACATCACCGTGGGCAGCTTCGTATGTACCTCCTGCTCCGGGATACTGTGAGTAATGGGTGTACAGTGTATGTGTGGGTACAGTGTGGGGTACTGTGTGTGTGGGGTACTGTGTGGGGAACTGTGGTACAGTGTGTGGGGAACTGGGGTACAGTGTGTGTGGGGTACAGTGTGTGGGGTACAGAGTGTGTGGGGCCCACGTACACTGACATCACCGTGGGCAGCTTCGTGTGTACCTCCTGCTCCGGGATACTGTGAGTAATGTGAGGTACAGTGTGTGTGGGGTACACAGTGTGTGTGTGGTACAGTGTGTGTGTGGGGTACACAGTGTGTGGGGTACACAGTGTGTGGTGTACAGTGTGTGGGGTACAGTGTGTGTGGGGTACAGTGTGTGTGGGGTACAGTGTGTGGGGTACAGTGTGGGGCCCACGTACACTGACATCACCGTGGGCAGCTTCGTGTGTACCTCCTGCTCCGGGATACTGTGAGTAATGTGAGGTACAGTGTGTGTGGGGTACACAGTGTGTGTGTGGTACAGTGTGTGTGTGGGGTACACAGTGTGTGGGGTACACAGTGTGTGGGGTACAGTGTGTGTGTGGTGTACAGTGTGTGGGGTACAGTGTGTGTGGGGTACAGTGTGTGGGGTACAGTGTGTGTGGGGCCCACGTACAGGGACATCACCGTGGGCAGCTTCGTGTGTACCTCCTGCTCCGGGATACTGTGAGTGTACAATGTGGGGTACAGTGTGGGGTACACAGTGTGTGTGGGGTACACAGTGTGTGTGGGGTACAGTGTGTGGGGCCCACGTACACGGACATCACCGTGGGCAGCTTCGTGTGTATCTCCTGCTCCGGGATACTGTGAGTGGACAATGTGGGGTACAGGGTGTGTGTGGTACAGTGTGTGTGTGTGGGGTACAGTGTGTGTGTGTGGGGTACAGTGTGTGTGGGGTACAGTGTGTGTGTGTGGGGTACAGTGTGTGTGGGGTACAGTGTGTGTGGGGTACAGTGTGTGGGCCCCACGTACACGGACATCACCGTGGGCAGCTTCGTGTGTACCTCCTGCTCCGGGATACTGTGAGTGTACAATGTGGGGTACAGTGTGTGTGTGTGTGTGTGGGGCCCACGTACACGGACATCACCGTGGGCAGCTTCGTGGGCAGCTTCGTGTGTACCTCCTGCTCAGAGATATTGTGAGTAATGTGTGTACAATGTGGGGTACAGTGTGTGTGGGGTACACAGTGTGTGTGTGGGGCCCATGTACACTGACAGTGTGGGAAACTGGGGTACAGTGTAGGTGTGGGGTACAGTGTGTGTGTGGGACTGGGGTACAGTGTGTGTGGGGGACTGGGGTAGAGTGTGTGTGGGGGACTGGGGTAGAGTGTGTGTGGGGGACAGTATGGGGCCCACGTACACTGACATCACCGTGGGCAGCTTCGTGTGTACCTCCTGCTCCGGGATACTGTGAGTAATGTGTGTACAGTGTGGGGTACAGTGTGTGTGGGGTACAGTGTGTGGGGCCCACGTACACGGACATCACCGTGGGCAGCTTCGTGTGTACCTCCTGCTCCGGGATACTGTGAGTAGTGTGGGGTACATGGTGTGTGTGGGGTACAGTGTGTGTGTGGGGTACAGTGTGTGTGGGGCCCACGTACACGGACATCACCGTGGGCAGCTTCGTGTGTACCTCTTGCTCCGGGATACTGTGAGTGGACAATGTGGGGTACAGTGTGTGTGGGGTACACAGTGTGTGTGTGGGGGGTACAGTGTGTGTGGGGCCCACGTACACGGACATCACCGTGGGCAGCTTCGTGTGTACCTCCTGCTCCGGGATACTGTGAGTGTACAATGTGGGGTACACAGTGTGTGTGGGGTACACAGTGTGTGTGGGGTACAGTGTGTGTGGGGCCCACGTACACGGACATCACCGTGGGCAGCTTCGTGTGTACCTCCTGCTCCGGGATACTGTGAGTAATGTGTGTACAATGTGTGTGTGGGGGGTACACAGTGTGTGTGTGGGGCCCACGTACACGGACATCACCGTGGGTAGCTTCGTGTGTACCTCCTGCTCCGGGATACTGTGAGTAATGTGTGTACAGTGTGGGGTACAGTGTGGGGTACAGAGTGTGTGTGGGGTACAGGGTGTGTGTGGGGTACAGTGTGTGTGTGGGGTACAGAGTGTGTGTGGGGTACAGTGTGTGTGTGGGGCCCACGTACACGGACATCACCGTGGGCAGCTTCGTGTGTACCTCCTGCTCCGGGATACTGTGAGTAATGTGTGTACAGTGTGGGGTACAGTGTGTGTAACTGGGGTACAGTGTGTGTGGGGTACAGTGTGTGTGGGGTACAGTGTGTGTGGGGTACACAGTGTGTGTGGGGTACACAGGGTGTGTAAGGTATACAGGGTGTGTAGGGTACACAGTGTGTGGGGCCCACGTACATGGACATCACCGTGGGCAGCTTCGTGTGTACCTCCTGCTCCGGGATACTGTGAGTGTACAATGTGGGGTACAGTGTGTGTGGGGTACAGTGTGTGTGGGGGACTGGGGTACAGTGTGTGTGGGGGACTGGGGTACAGTGTGTGTGGTACAGTGTGTGTGGGGTACAGTATGGGGCCCACGTACACTGACATCACCGTGGGCAGCTTCGTGTGTACCTCCTGCTCCGGGATACTGTGAGTGTACAATGTGGGTGTACTGGGTGTGTGTGGGGTACAGTGTGTGTGTGGGGTACAGTGTGTGTGTGGTACAGTGTGGGGGACTGGGGTACAGTGTGTGTGTGGGGTACAATGTGTGTGTGGGGTACAATGTGTGTGTGGGGTACAGTGTGTGTGTGGTACAGTGTGGGGGACTGGGGTACAGTGTGTGTGTGGGGTACAATGTGTGTGTGGGGTACAATGTGTGTGTGGGGTACAATGTGTGTGGGGTACAGTGTGTGTGGGGCCCACGTACACGGACATCACCGTGGGCAGCTTCGTGTGTACCTCCTGCTCCGGGATACTGTGAGTGTACAATGTGGGGTACAGTGTGTGTGTGGGGTACAGTGTGTGTGTGGGGTACAGTGTGTGTGTGGGGTACAGTGTGTGGTACAGTGTATGTGGGGTACAGTGTGTGTGGGGTACAGTGTGTGGGGCCCACGTACACGGACATCACCGTGGGCAGCTTCGTGTGTACCTCCTGCTCCGGGATACTGTGAGTGGACAATGTGGGTGTACAGTGTGTGTGTGGGGTACAGTGTGTGTGGGGTACACAGTGTGTGGGGTACACAGTGTGTGGGGTACAGTGTGTGTGGGGTACACAGTGTGTGTGGGGTACAGTGTGTGTGGGGTACAGTGTGTTTGTGGGGCCCACGTACACTGACATCACCGTGGGCAGCTTCGTGTGTACCTCCTGCTCCGGGATACTGTGAGTGGACAATGCGGGTGTACTGGGTGTGTGTGGGGTACAGTGTGTGTGTGGGGTACAGTGTGTGTGTGGTACAGTGTGGGGGACTGGGATACAGTGGGTGTGGGGTACAGTGTGTGTGGGGTACAGTGTGTGGTGTACACAGTGTGTGTGGGGTACAGTGTGTGTGTGGGGCACAGTGTGTGTGTGTGGGGTACAGTGTGTGTGGGGTACAGTGTGTGTGTGGGGTACAGTGTGTGTGTGGGGTACAGTGTGTGTGTGGGGTACAGTGTGTGTGGGGCCCACGTACACTGACATCACCGTAGGCAGCTTCGTGTGTACCTCCTGCTCCGGGATATTGTCAGTAATATGTGTGTGGGGTACACAGTGTGTGTGGGGTACACAGTGTGTGTGGGGTACACAGGGTGTGTAAGGTATACAGGGTGTGTAGGGTACACAGTGTGTGGGGGCCACGTACACTGACATCACCGTGGGTAGATTCGTGTGTACCTCCTGCTCCGGGATACTGTGAGTGGACAATGTGGGGTACAGTGTGTGTGGGGTACAGTGTGTGTGGGGTAACACAGTGTGTGTGAGGTACAGTGTGTGTGTGGCCCACGTACACTGACATCACCGTGGGTAGATTCGTGTGTACCTCCTGCTCCGGGATACTGTGAGTGGACAATGTGGGGTACAGTGTGTGTGGGGTACAGTGTGTGTGGGGTAACACAGTGTGTGTGAGGTACAGTGTGTGGGGCCCACGTACACTGACATCACCGTGGGCAGCTTCGTGTGCAGCTTCGTGTGTACCTCCTGCTCCGAGATATTGTGAGTAATGTGTGTACAATGTGGGGTACAGTGTGTGTGGGGTACACAGCGTGTGTGTGTGTGTGGGGTAATTAATGTGCGGTACAGTGTATGTATGGGGGACTGGGGTACAGTGTGTGAGGGGGACTGGGGTACAGTGTGTGTGAGGTACAGTGTGGGGCCCACGTACACTGACATCACCGTGGGCAGCTTCGTGTGTACCTCCTGCTCCGGGATACTGTGAGTGGACAATGTGGGGTACAGTGTGGGAAACTGGGGTACAGTGTAGGTGTGGGATACAGTGTGTGGGACTGGGGTACAGTGTGTGTGGGGGACTGGGGTACAGTGTGTGTGGGGGACTGGGGTACAGTGTGTGTGGGGGACTGGGGTACAGTGTGTGTGGGGTACAGTGTGGGGCCCACGTACACTGACATCACCGTGGGCAGCTTCGTATGTACCTCCTGCTCCGGGATACTGTGAGTAATGGGTGTACAGTGTATGTGTGGTTACAGTGTGGGGTACAGTGTGTGTGGGGTACAGTGTGGGGAACTGGGGTACAGTGTGTGGGGAACTGGGGTACAGTGTGTGTGGGGTACGGTGTGTGGGGTACACAGTGTGTGTGAGGTACAGTGTGTGTGTGGGGTACAGAGTGTGTAGGGCCCACGTACACTGACATTACCGTGGGCAGCTTTGTGTGTACCTCCTGCTCCGGGATATTGTGAGTAATGGGTGTACTATGTGGGGTACAGTGTGTGGGGTACACAGTGTGTGTGAGGAACAGTGTGGGGAACTGGGGTACAGTGTGTGGGGTACACAGTGTATGTGGAGTACAGTGTGTGTGTGGGGTACAGAGTGTGTAGGGCCCACGTACACTGACATTACCGTGGGCAGCTTCGTGTGTACCTCCTGCTCCGGGATATTGTGAGTAATGGGTGTACTATGTGGGGTACAGTGTGTGAGGGGTACAGTGTGTGGGGTACAGTGTGTGTGGGGCCCACGTACACTGACATCACCGTAGGCAGCTTCGTGTGTACCTCCTGCTCCGGGATACTGTGAGTGGACAATGTGGGGTACAGTGTGTGTGGAACTGGGGTACAGTGTGTGTGGGGTAACACAGTGTGTGTGGGGTAACATAGTGTGTGTGGGGTAACACAGTGTGTGTGGGGGACAGTGTGTGTGGGGGACAGTGTGTGTGTGGGGTACAGTGTGTGTGGGGTACAGTGTGTGTGGGGTACAGTGTGGGGCCCACGTACACCGACATCACCGTGGGCAGCTTAGTGTGTACCTCCTGCTCCGGCATCCTGTGGGTAATTTGTGTGTGTGGGGTACAGTGTGTGGGGGGTACAGTGTGTGTGTGGGGGACTGGGGTACAGTGTGTGTGTGGGGGACTGGGGTACAGTGTGTGTGGGGTACAGTGTGGGGCCCACATACACTGACATCACCGTGGGCAGCTTCGTGTGTACCTCCTGCTCCGGGATACTGTGAGTGATTAATGTGGGGTACACAGTGTGAGTGGGGTACAGTGTGTGTGGGGAACTGGGGTACAGTATGTGGTTCACACAGTGTGTGTGTGGGGTATAGTGTGTGTGTGGGGTACAGTGTGTGTGGGGTACAGTGTGTGTGTGGGGTACAGTGTGGGCCCCACGTACACTGACATCACCGTGGGCAGCTTCGTGTGTACTTCCTGCTCCGGGGTATTGTGAGTAGAAACATAGAAATATAGAAATTAGGTGCAGGAGTAGGCCATTCGGCCCTTCGAGCCTGCACCGCCATTCAATATGATCATGGCTGATCATCCAACTCAGTATCCCGTACCTGCCTTCTCTCCATACCCTCTGATCCCCTTAGCCACAAGGGCCACATCTAACTCCCTCTTAAATATAGCCAATGAACTGGCTATATGTGGGGTACAGTGTGTGTGGGGTACACCGTGTGTGTGGTACTGTGTGTGTGAGGTACAGTGTGTGTTGGGCCCATGTACACTGACATCACCGTGGGCCGCTTCGTGTGTACCTCCTGCTCCAGGATAATGTGAGTGATTAATGTGGGGTACACAGTGTGAGTGGGGTACAGTGTGTGTGGGGAACTGGGGTACAGTGTGTGGTTCACACAGTGTGTGTGTTGGGTACAGTGTGTGGGGCCCACGTACACTGACATCACCGTGGGTAGCTTCGTGTGTACCTCCTGCTCCGGGATATTGTGAGTGGACAATGTGGGTGTACTGGGTGTGTGTGGGGTACAGTGTGTGTGTGTGGGGTACAGTGTGTGTGGGGTATAGTGTGTGTGGGGTACACAGTGTGTGTGGGGTACACAGTGTGTGTGCGGTACACAGTGTGTGGGGTACAGTGTGTGTGTGGGGTGCAGTGTGTGTGTGTGGGGCCCACGTACACTGACATCACCGTGGGCAGCTTTGTGTGTACCTCCTGCTCCGGGATATTGTAAGTAATGTGTGTGTGGGGTACACAGTGTGTGTGGGATACACAGTGTGTGTAGGGTATACAAGGTGTGTAGGGTACACAGTGTGTACCTCCTGCTCCGGCATCCTGTGGGTAATTTGTGTGTGTGGGGTACAGTGTGTGGGGGGTACAGTGTGTGTGGGGTACAGTGTGGGGCACACGTACACTGACATCACCGTGGGCAGCTTCGTGTGTATCTCATGCTCCGGCATCCTGTGAGTGATCAATATGGGGTACAGTGTGGGGGAGTGGAGTACAGTGTGGTGGGGTCACACAGTGTGTGGGGGACACAGTGGGGGACTGGGGGGTACAGTGTGGGGTACAGTGTGTGAGTGGGGCCCACCGACAACGACATCACCGTGGGCAGCTTCGTGTGTACATCCTGTTCAGGGATACTGTGAGTAATCAGTGTGGGAGACTGTTGGGGGGGTAACAGTGTGAACAACTTGAGCCCACCTACACTGTGGGATGGGGCGGGGGGTTTTACTCTGTGTGTTGGGGGAGGGTGGTTCTGATGGTGCCACCTCTGAGTGAGGAGTATACCAGAGTGTCACACTGTGTGTAATGGGGGAAGGTTGAAGTCTGATTAAAAAATGGTCCGAGGGTCTCCAATGAGGTAGGTAGTAGTTCAGGACCGCTCTCTTGTTTGTGATGGGATGATTCAGTTGCCTGATAACAACTGGGAAGAAACTCCCTGAATCTGGAGTTGTGCGTTTTCATACTTCTGCACCTCTTGTCTGATGTGACAGGGGAGAAGAGGTGCGTGTGTGTGCGTGTGTGCCTTTTGCTGTGTCCACAGGGGTTCTGTGTATTCCTGATGCAAGAGATCAAGGTTGTCAATACCACACTGAGCTCTCTGCTTTAAATGGTTCTGAGCCAGGGTCTACCAAGGATCATGAGGGAGGCAGCAATTCATCAGCGGAGGCATTGAGCACATCATCAAATCTTTCTCTTCGTCAACTTTATGATCTCTTACTATTGCAGAATGGAGCTTCAGCATGGAAACATGCCCTTTAGCCCACTGAATCCACGCTGACCACCAATCACTTGTTCACGCTTGTTCTATGTTGACCCAGTTTCAAATCCTACACTCTAGGGGCAATTTGCACCGGGCCAATTAACCAACAAAGCTGCACTCTTTGTCGCAGGGAGAACATCCAAACTCCGTAGTTGGGATTGAACCTGGGTCTCTGGCTCTGTGAGGCAGCGACTCTACCACTGCGCCACCATGTCTGGTGTTGGGCCCGTGAATGCCTATTGAGTCAGAATGATTTTGCACTGTTGCCTGCCTGAGAGGTGACTCCTAAGATGAGGGATCCATGTTTTCCAGGAGCCTTACTGTCGGAGGGAAGTGTAATTCATAGAATTCTACCACATGGAAACAGGCCCTTCGGCCCAACATGCATATGTCGACCAAGATGCCCCATCTGAACTTGTCCCACCTGCCTACATTCAGCCCCGTATCCCTCTAAATCTTTCTTACCCGTGTACATTTACCTGTCTCAACTACAGCCTCTGGCAACGCGTTCTATATACCCACCGCCCTCTGTGTGGAAAGAGTTGCCCCTCTGGTTCCTTTTAAATCTTTCCCTCTCACGGGGTTCCCCTCTTAAGGGGTTGGACAGGCTAGATGCAAGAGGTACACACGATAATTATATCAAATTATCAAATCAAAAATTGTTTCCGATGTTGGGGAAGTCCAGAACAAGGGGTCACAATTTAAGGATAAGGGGGAAGTCTTTTAGGAACGAAATGAGAAAAAAAAATTCACACAGAGAGTGGTGAATCTGTGGAATTCTCTGCCACAGAAAGTAGTTGAGGCCAGTTCATTGGCTATATTTAAGAGGGAGTTAGATGTGGCCCTTGTGGCTAAAGGGATCAGGGGGTATGGAGAGAAGGCAGGTACAGGATACTGAGTTGGATGATCAGCCATGATCATGTTGAATGGCGGTGCAGGCTCGAAGGGCCAAATGGCCTCTACTCCTGCACCTATTTTCTATGTTTCTATGTTTTACCTTAAACCTATGTCCCCCTGGTTCTACTCTGGGCAAGAGACTTTGTGCGTTCATGATTTTGTACACCTCATCCTGCGCTCCAAGGAATAGAGTCCTAGCCTGCCCAATCACTCCCTATAGCTCAGGCCCTTATGTCCTGGCCACATTCTCGTAAATCCTCTCTGTACCCTTTTTCAGTGGAGGACGATTGGTGAAGGGATATTGTTTTCACTATTCCCCCATCTGCTGCAGTGATGGCTTGGAGTGGCTTTCCCAATGTACACAAACACTTGGGCAGCACAGTGGCGCAGTGGTCGGTCTACACCCTTACAGCACCAGTGACGTGGGTTCGATCCTGACTACGGGTGCTGTCTGAGAGAGAGGGGTTAGTAGTCACATCCAAGGCATGGCTTTTGCATTATTAGGGCACTGGGTAACCATTGTACAGGAAGGGCACGTGGCTAAGAGTACAAATGCTTCATAGGGTTTGCAGGAATGTGTGCAAAGCATGCAGAAGTTGGGGTGGCACAGTGGCACAGCGGTAGAGTTGCTGACTTACAGCACCAGTGACCCAGGTTTGATCTTGACTACGGGTGCTGTCTGTACGGGGTTTGTACTTTCTCCCCGTGAACGTGTGGGGATTTCTCTGGCTGCTCCAGTTTCCTCCTGCACTCCAACGAGGTTAATTGACTTCTGTAAATTGCCCCTAGTGTGTAGGATAGTACTTGTGTATTGGATGAGTGTTGGATGGAGTGGTCTCGGTGGGCCAAAGGGTCTGATTCCATGCTGTATGTCTAAATTCTAAAGGATGCTTGAAGGGATCATACAAGATGCAAGGAGTGTGTATATGGAAAGTACAGAGAAGTGTGTAAGCATGAACTGCAGATGCCGGTTTAATTCGAAGGTAGACACAAAATGTTGGAGTAACTCAGCGGGACAGGCAGCATCTCCGGAGAGAAGGAATGGGTGACGTTTTGGATTGGGGCCCTTTTTCAGACTGATGTCAGGGAAGGGGGCAGGACAAAGATAGAATGTAGGCGGAGAAGTACAGATAATGTGTACACAATAAGTATATGGAGAGGGAGTGTGCCTAATATCCAATGTTTTGAGTTTATATGCTGTGAACAAGTAGTAGCAGTGAAAGTAAATACAGTTTACTGAGTAGAGGAATCGTGCATTGCAGTGTGCAAGGAGTGAGTAGAATTACTCACTGAAGCAGTCTGAAGAAGTGTCACAACCATAGACATCGCCTATTGCAGTCCCCCAGGGATGCTGCCTAACCCGCTGAGTCACACCAACACTTTGTAAACCAGCATCTCCAGTTCTTTGTTCCTATGAGTACAATGACCAGCATCTCCAGTTCTTTGTTCCTATGAGTACAATGACTTTGTTACTATGAGTAAAATACTGGTTGTATTTAAGAAGGAACTGCAGATGCTGGAAAATCGAAGGTAGACAAAAGTGCTGGAGAAACTCAGCGGGTGCGGCAGCATCTATGGAGCGAAGGAAATAGGCAACGTTTCGGGCCGAAACCCTTCTTCAGACTGATTGTACTTTGTTTGGCTTGATTGTACACATGTATAGTATAATTTAATAGTTCAGTGATACTCGATTGTCACATGGGCCTAGGTACAGTGAAATCCTTTTTTTGCACACAGTTCAATCAATCCTTACTATACATAGGCAAAATCATACTTTTGTACTTAAATATGATTTGTGTATGAATAATAGTATAAGAATAATAGGTTAGATTTGACTAGATAGCACACAAACAGTTGTGTATTTTGGAACATGTGACAGTAACAAAACCAGTGGTGCAGTTAACAAAGTGCCGGAGAATATGCTCAATATGCACAGCACACAGAGTGTGTATGGAGTACAGGGAGTATTGATGATATGATAAACAGGCAAGGGAAAGGTGTAGGCGGTATACTGCAGATCGACACAAAATGCTGGAGCGACTCAGCGGGACAGGCAGCATCTCTGGAACAAAGGAATGGATGACATTTCGGGTCGAGACTCTTCTTCAGACTGTCCCTCCGAGTTGCTCCAGCACTTTGTGTCTATCTTCAGTGTAAACCAGCATCTGCAGTTCCTTCCTACACAGGCAGTATAATACTGTGTTCAGGCAGCATATAATTTTACAGGGAATGATAAATCTATTTGTATCTAACCCCCCCAGTCTATTCAATGCAACTGTGCATTCCTCTCCCCGATTCCATTACATAGCATGATCAAGTTCAGGAGCTGAGACTTTACACTATTGAAGGAAGCTGAAGGACAATTTATATTGAATCAGGTGGTGTTAGGTTTAGGAACAGGAAGTTGGTACACAAATGAGTTGAGAGAGGTGAGTCTAGTTGAGGGAACTGGTAGTCGAATTCATTGCCACAGACGGCTGTGGAAACCAAGTCATTGGGTGTTTTTAAGATGGAGGTGGACAGATTCTTGATTAGTAAGGGCGTCAGAGATTACAGGATAAGGCAGGAGAATGGGGTGGAGAGGAAATGAAAGATCAGCAATGACTGAATGACAGAGTAGACTCGATGGGCCGAATGGCTTAATTCTGCCATATGACATATGAATCCTCTTCACGCCCTCTCCAATGCAATCACATCCTTTCCACATCAAGGCCACCAAACTTTACCTGAATATTCCATAGGAGGCCTCACCAACATTTTATAAAGCTATGCATATCTTTCCTGTTACTGTAGATAGATACAAAAAGCTGTAGCAACTTAGTGGGTCAGGCAGCATCTCTGGAGAAAAGGAATAGGTGACGTTTCCGGTCGAGACACTTCTTCAGATTGAGAGTCAGGGGAAAGGGAAATGAGAGATATAGACGGTGATGTAGAGAGATATGGAACAAATTCATGAATGATTTGCAAAAAAAGTTACGATAATAAAGGAAACAGGCCATTGATAGCTGTGGTCACGGTGAGAACGAGTGCAGACAATGAGTCAACAAGAGGACTTTGAAGCTGGTATAACTTGGGTTGGGGGAGGGATGTAGAGAGAGAGAGAGAGGGAATGCAAGGGTTACTTGAAGTTAGAGAAAATCCATATTCTTACCACTGGTAGACACAAAAGCTGGAATAACTCAGCAGAACAGGCAGCATCTCTGGAGAGACAGAATGGGTGACCTTTCGGGGCGAGACTCTTCTTCAGTCTGATGAAGGGTCTCGACCCGAAACGTCATCCATTCCTTCTCTCCAGAGTTATATGGTTATATGGTTATAGATGCTGCCTGTCCCACTGAGTTACTCCAGCTTTTTGTGTCAATCTATGGTTTAAACCAGCATCTGCAGTTCCTTCCGACACATTCATACCCCTGGGTTGGTTCATACTACCAACGCTACCACTTTGATTTTGTAAAAACTGTGAAAAAACTGCCCCATCTCGTATATGTCTTGCACATATCTTCACACTATTTTGTAATAGGAATGCTACATTTAACAAAATATGTTTCTTGTTCCTCACTGCCTGAACCTGAACCAGACCACAACCTTGGCCGGTGATTTCTCAATTACCTACTTCCACTTCTGACATTGCAGGCCTCTCCCTGTACCTGCTCTCTCTCTCTCTCTCTCTCTCCTCTCTCTCTCTCTCTCTCTCTCTCTGCCCTCTCTTTTGCAGTTATCAACTGCCCCAAATGGAAAAAAAACTGCCCTGAATTTTGCCTTTTTACACAAAATAAAACCTCAGTGGTTTGAGTAATGCCCCTGTCCCACTTAGGAAACCTGAACGGAAACCTCTGGAGACTTTGCGCCCCACCCAAGGTTTCCGTGCGGTTCCCAGAGGTTTTTGTCAGTCTCCCTCCCTGCTTCCACTACCTGCAACCTCCGGCAACCGCACGGAAACCTTGGGTGGGGCGCAAAGTCTCTTGAGGTTTCCGTTCAGATTTCCTAAGTGGGACAGGGGCATAAGCAGCAGTTTCCATGAACCTGGATCTATCTCAACGGTGCAGTGGTAGAGTTGTTGCCTTGGTGCCAGAGATCCGGGTTCAATCCAGACTGCAAGTGCTGTCTATACGGAGATAGGGTGCGTTCTCCCTGTGACTCCGTGAGTTTTCTCTGGGTGCTCCGGTTTCCTCCCACATTCCAAGGACGTGCAGGTTAATTGGTTTTCATAAATTGTCCCAAGTGTGTAGGATAGAACTAGCATGCAGGTGATTGCTGGTCAGTGCGGACACAGTGGGCCGAAGGGCCTGTTTGCATTCTGTATCTCTAAAGTTTATTTTATTTTAGAGATTCAAGATTCAAGAGAGTTTATTGTCATGTGTCCCTGATAGGACAATGACATTCTTGCTTTGCTTCAGCACAACAGAACATAGTAGGCATGAATACAGAGCAGATCAGTGTGTCCATATACCATGATATAAATATATACACACATCAATAAATAAGCAGATAAAGTGCAAATAAACAGATAATGGGCTATTAATGTTAAGAGTTTTGTCCGAGCCAAGTTTAATAGCCTGATGGCTGTGGGGAAGTAGCAATTCCTGAACCTGGTCGTTGCAGTCTTCAGGCTCCTGTACCTTCTACCTGAAGGTAGCGGGGAGATGAGTGTGTGGCCAGGATGGTGTGAGTCCTTGATGATACTGCCATTCAATTACAACGCGGAAACATCCTTTCTGCGCTGACCAGCAATCCCCGCATACTTACATTATCCTACACACACACTAGGGACAATTTACAATTATACCAAGCCAATTAGCCTACAAACCTTTGGAGCGTGGGAGGAAACCGGAGCACCCGGAGAAAACTCATGCGGTCACAGGGAGAACGTACAAACTCCATACAGACGGCACTCGTAGTCAGGATCGAACCCGGGTCTCTGGTGCTGTGAGGCAGCAACTCTACCACTGTGCCACCCATGTTTAATGTTTCAGGATGATGACTTTGCATCAAAACTAGGAAAAGTTAGAAATTAAACATGTTTTAAATGGTGGAGAATAGGGGGTGGGAGTGGGGTGACCATGGCAGTGAGAGAAATCAAATGCTACGTGGAGGTGTCTGAGAATGGGTAGTCAAGGGAAGATGTGCAGGTAGAGGCAGGAGAAGTTGCTTTTAGCGATTGGATTGGAGTGGCAGCAAAGGTTATTGTCTTGCGTAGGGAGGAACTGCAGATGCTGGTTTAAACCGGACAGACACAGAAATCTGGAGTCTCTCAGCGGATCAGGCAGCATCTCTGGAGGGAAGGAATAGGTGACGTTTCGGGTTGAGACCCTTCTTCAGACTGATGGGGAAAAGGAAACGAGAGATATAGACGGTACTTAGGACAAAATGAACAGAAGATATGCAAAAGGCAACGATAATCACAGAAATGTGGGGCCCATAATGTTCCATTTTTGGCTGCGGGGTAGGTGATAACGAGTTAATACAGACAGTGGGACTCAACAGTAAAATGAGTACGAGAATTAGGATGGGGGAGGGACAGAATGAGAGGGGATGCAAAGGTTACTTGTAGTTAGAGAAATCAACATCGCTGCGTTGTGAGCTATTGTTCAGCTTCAGGCCTAAGCAGCAAGAGGGACATTCAATCATTTATAAACGGTGTTTATAGTGAGAGCACTAAGTTATGAGTTGCCTAATGCTGAACTGGGTGGTGGGCTCTCCGCTAGGGGCTTAAAATCTCGCTGTAAGGCAAGTTAAAGGCCTAATTGAGCAAGGAAGGTTTAGAGATTTGGTCCATTTTCACTCCAGGTTAGTGTTGACAACTTTGTGCACAATGACATCCATGCTTTGCCTTTTGACCCTTGTGTCGTACCTGAAATATGACAGGAATTCTCAATTCTTATGTTGATTGAACATAAAGTATGCCGATCGAAAGTCGCCAGAGTAGAAACAAGGAAGTGCAGGTGCATTGTTTACAAATGAAGACAAAAGGTGCTGGAGTATCTCAGCCGGTCAGGCAGCATCTCTGGAGAACATTAAGTTGTTGATTTCTTGTTTAATAAGGAACTGCAGATGCTGGAAAATCGAAGGTGGACAAAAATGCTGGAGAAACTCAGCATCCATAGATGCTGCCTCACCCGCTGAGTTTCTCCAGCATTTTTGTCCACCGTAAGTTGTTGATTTCATTCATTTTACCACTAATTTCCACCCTGCTCTCAAATTCACCTGGACTATCTCTGACACCTCTCTCCCCTTTCCTGATCCATCTGTCTGCAGCACAGGAGACCGACTATCGACTGACATCTACTACAAACCCACCGACTCCCACAGTTATCTGGACTACACATCCTCCCACCCTGCCTCTCTCAAACACGCTATCCCCTACTCTCCACCTCCGCCGCATCTTCTCCCAAGATACCTTCCATGCTAGGACATCCGAGATGTCCTTGTTCTTCAGTAAACAGGGTTTCCTCCCCAGCCGACATATGTGGATACCTCTCCCGTGTGTCCTCCGTGTCCTGTAGTTCTGCTCGCATTCCCCCTCTCCTGAGATGGAACAAAGACAGAGTCCCCCTCGGTCTCGCCTTCAACCCACCAGCCTCCGCTGCCAACACATCCTCTGACATTTCTATCATCTCCAGTGTGATCCCGCCACCAGTCACATCTTCCTGTCTCTATCTCTTTCCACCTTCCGCAGAGATTGCTCCATCCGCACTCCTTGGATCACTCGTCCCTTCCCACCTAAGCTACCCTCTCCCCAGGTTCTTTCACCTGCGACCGCTGGAGATGTAACACTGTCCCTATATCTCCACCTTCACCCCCATCCAGGGACCCCGACAGAGACAGAGGTTGACGTGGACCTCCTCTAACCTCATCTACTGCATCTGGTGTTCCCGATATTTCCTGATCTCCAGCAAGACCAAGCGTAGACTTGGTGACCATTTCGCCAAACACTTGTGCTCGATCCGCCAAGGCTTGTTAGATCTCCCATCTCCCTTCTTTCCCCACATACCCCCCCCCCCCCTTCCAACTTTCTTTCCCCCCTCCCTCTCCCCACAATGAGTCTGAAGAACGGTCCTAACCTGAAAGACCACCTATCCATGTTCTCCAGAGATGCTGCCTGACCTGTTGAGTTAGCGCAGCACATTGTGCCTTTGTGTAAAGTAGCATCTGCAGTTCTTTGTTTTTCCACAGATGCTGCCTGCCCCACTGAGTTACTCCAGCATTTTTTGTTAACCAGCATCTGTAGTTCCTTGTTTCTAGATAACTTTATCACTTTGGTAGACAAAAATGCTGGAGTAACTCAGCGGGTGAGGCAGCATCTATGGAGCGAAGGAATAGGTGACGTTTTGGGTCAAGACCCTTTGGTGTCAGTTGAGGATAAAATGTTATGCTGTGAACAAGAACCTTGTATACACGTAATAGCAATATTAGAAATTTCTTTTATAAGAAACCAGGGCTTTCACAAGCTTATTCCGGTGGATGTTCACTATAAATCCGCTATTATTACAAATATCCACCTCGTAGTCGTAGGGCATGGAAACAGGCC
The DNA here is from genome assembly GCF_010909765.2 of Amblyraja radiata. Classification (NCBI taxonomy): domain Eukaryota; kingdom Metazoa; phylum Chordata; class Chondrichthyes; order Rajiformes; family Rajidae; genus Amblyraja; species Amblyraja radiata. The sequence goes on along the minus strand of NC_045998.1, from coordinate 11,408,653 downwards.
ATTCGACCCAACTTGCCCACGCTGAACAACACTAGTCCCACCTGTCTGAATTTGACCCATATCCCTCTAAAGCAGTCCTGTCCATGTACCTATCTTAAGGGCCTGTCCCACTTACGCGACCTTTACAGGCGACTGCCGGCACCCGGCGACCAGAAAGACGTTACGACTCTTTGGAGACCTCTCACGACTATAGGAGACCTCTCACGACCATATGGTTGTGAGATGTCTTCTATGGTTGTGAGATGCCACCCGCGACATGTTGCCAGGGGTCGCCTGTATGGTCGTGAGAGGTCTCCTATGGTTGTGAGAGGTCGCCAAAGGGTCGTAGCGTCTTTCTGGTCGCAGCTGAGTTTTCAACATGTTGAACATTTCGTCGACCTATGACGGGTGCCGCCAGTCGCCTGTAAAGTTCGCGTAAGTGGGACAGGCCCTTAAATGTTTCATAAACGTTGCGATAGTACCTGCTTCAACTACCTCCTCTAGCAGCACGTTCCATACACCCACCATCCTAGTGAATTAAACTGGTCAAAGTAAGCCCTGGTTTCCGCAGAGCTGAGCACCAGCACAGTGAGACTACACTGCAACAGAGTTTCCATATCTGATTCTTTTGAATTTAGATTTTAATTGTTCCCTGCTGACCTGTGCAGGCAAGACAAGAATACACTGTGCAGCTGAATCTAAAAATACTTGCAACCAAAGTCTGCAGTGCACTGTGTTATCTCAATAGTTGAATTAGCTAGTTCACAACATGACTTGGAGCATTCAGTTTTAGGCAGCTGTGCTTTCAGAAACAATTACAATTAACAATTAACAATAACAGGTACTTTTATGTGTCACCTGTACCGAGGTACAGTGAAATTATTTTTTGTATGCAGTTCAGTGCAAGTATCACTATACATAAGCACTTAGATACATATTAGATAAGCATCTCAGATACAGTACAGATCTATATCAGTAGTACACTGAGACAGTGTACAGAGTCGCCATTTTGGCTCCATTTTCAAGTCCCAGTTGTAAGTGCAAGGTTCTTGACCTGACCATGTAGGTCAGTTGTCTTGGCGGTGTTGCAGGGTCGGCCTGGCCAAGCGTGGCCGTTGGTGTCCTCCGGCAATTTTGCCTTTTGCAGTCAGTGGATGGGAACTTCCTCTAGCAAGCTTCGAGCATCATTACCTGGAAGTTTCATTGGAGTAATTTCATAAGTTCATTCGTCATAGGAGCAGAATTAGGCGACTTAGTGATGGAAAGAGGTGCGGGCATGAAATAAGGGAGGACAAGGACCAGGAGTGTAGAACAGGTCAGTGGACGCACGGAACTGCAGATGCTGGCTTACGAAACAAAAACTCAGTCTGAAAAAGGGTCTCGACCTGAAACGTCACTCATTCCTTCTCTCCAGAGATGCTGCCTGAAGGGCTGAGGTACTCCAGCAATTTGTGTTTAAAACACACGTTGTCTTTGTTCATATGTTCATAAGTGATAGGAGCAGAATGAGGCCATTCGGCCCAACTCCATCATCTAATCGTGGCTGATCTATCTTTCCCTAAAACCCCATCCTCCTGCCTTCTCCTCATAGCTCCTGACACCCGTACTGATCAATCCATCAATCTCCAGCTTAAAAATACCAAATAACGGTCTCCACAGCTGTCTGTGGCAATGAATTCCACCACCCTCTGACTAAAGGAATTCATCCTCATCTCCTATAAAGGTATGCCCTGTAATTGTCCCCTGTAACAGTGCACCATGCAGAATGTCTTCTAATTGTCTGTAAATGGTCAAACTCAGTACCACAGTAATGCTTCTGTAAAAGATCGGCCGGAACAGGAAGTACACCCTTTATTTCTAAATGAGCAAAGCCAGAGAACCGTACACCACAAGACGTCACCGACAAAGACCTTTTGAGTCAAGATATTTAATCTGGCTCATTTGAAGAGCAAACCCCTATCCTAAACCCCTCTCTGCTCCTCCAACTTGTTAATACTTAATTCACAGGTTCAACCCCCCCCCCCCCCCCCCCCCCCCCCCCCCACTCCCAATATAGAACAGTACAGTTAACTCTTGTTATAATGGACCATAGGGAGGGGGAATGGAGTCCGTTATCGCCGAATATCCACTGTAGCCTAGTAAAGGGGGGGGAAATTAGTTTGAGTTTAGTTTATTGTCACGTGTACTGAGGTACTGTGCAGAGCGGAAGGACAGTCAGCGGAAGGACAATACATAATTACAATCGAACCGACCACAGTGTACAGATACACGATAAAGGGAATTGCGTTTAGTGCAAGATAAAGTCAAATCAAAGATAGTCCAAGGGTCTCCAATGAGGTAGATAGTAGCACAAGATTGATCTCTAGTTGTTGGTAGCATGTACAGTATTGGAAAATCAGCAAATAAACACACTAAACAAGGCAATAAGCAGGAAAGGTCACAAAATATATAATACTTTAAAAATATAAAATATGTTAACGTACTGTAAGTTTATTTCAAACGCTGTCCTTTGTTCCTGATACGAACAGATGCCTCAGTTACTACAGATTTCGACCGCTACAACCAAATTTAGTTATAAAGAGATCTGTAATAACGCTGTATAGAAGAAGGTAGGAATGAGGGACTGCAGTTGTTGATTTATTAAAAAAACTGCACAAAGTGCTGGAGAAACTCAGCGGGTCAGGCCAGAGACCCAGGTTCAATCCTGATCTCAGGGCTGTCTGTGTGGAATTTGCTCGTTTACCTATACCGCCTTCTCCCCATACCCTGCGTGTCCAAAAGCCTCCTAAACACCAACCTGACTTGAACACAATTTGGGTGGTGTGGGGTGCATGTGGGGTCTGCTGGTTCAATGAAAGGACAAATTCAGATGACAAAAGGCACTTTCTCACTGTCAGGGTCTGCACTGAGCCAGACCTGTTGCTGGAAGGAAAGCAAGTTTATCCGTAAATAACAGAATTTCAAGTTACGCCACACCTGCCAAGAGCCTCGGGAGGCCTCAGAGGTCATTGTACCCAAAAGAGAGCGTTCACTTGAGAACCATCAACAAGTCAGTCAGGAAAATCCCACAGCAGAACAAAAAATCACCTCCAACCTCATCTATTGCATCCGCTGCTCTAGATGTCAGCTGATCTACATTGGTGAGACCAAGCGCAGGCTTAACGATCATTTCGCCCAACATCTCCTCTCAGTCCGCATTAACCAACCTGATCTCCCTGTGGCTCGGCACTTCAACTCCCCCTCTCATCCTTTCTGTCCTGGGCCTCCTCCATGGCCAGAGTGAGCACCACCGGAAATTGGAGGAGCAGCACCTCATATTCCGCTTGGGCAGTCTGCACCCTAGCGACATGAACATTGACTTCTCCAATTTCCGGTAGCCCTTACTGTCTCCTCCCCTTCTCAGCTCTCCCTCAGCCCTCTGGCTCCTCCTCTTCCTTTCTCCTTTCTTCTCCCCGCCCCCCACCCTACATCACTCTGAAGAAGGGTTTCGGCCCGAAACGTTGCCTGTTTCCTTCGCTCCATCGATGCTGCCTCACCTGCTGAGTTTCTCCAGCACTTTTGTCTACCAAACAATAAGCAGTGTTGTTGGGGTTGTGGATAGGTGAACATATGCAAATTCCATACAGACAGCACCCGAGGTTAGAATCAAACCCGAGTCTCTGGCGCTGGTGCGATCCTGACCTCGGGGGTGGTCTGTGAGGCCAACAGGAGCTCGGGGGATACCATTAACTGCAGGTTCCCCTCCAAATCAAGCTGCTCCTTGACAGTGCCCGGGAGCACGTTCATCAGAAGGACCACTGTAGTCCAACAAGACTACACTGCCTCACAGTGCGAGACACTCGGGGGGTGGGGGGGGGGGAATCCTGACCTCAGGTGCTGTCCGTGTGCGAGGAGTTTCTCCCTATAACCACTTGGGGTTTCTTCAGGTGCTCCGATTTCCTCTCACACCCATAAATGTGCGGGTTTGTAGGTTAATCGGCCCTCTGTGAATTGCCCCCTGGTTTATAGGGAGTGGATGAGAAAGTGGGATAACATAGAACTAATGCGAGCGGGTGATCGATAGTCGGCACGGACTCAGTGGACTGAAGGGACGGTTTCCACGCTGTATCTCTAAACTAAACTAAAATTGAACAGCTCAGTAGATAAACTTTCAAAATCATCTGAACGTTAAGTTTAGAGATACAGCATGGGAACAGGACATTTGGCCCACCGAGTCTGCGTCGACCAACGATCACACATACACTAGTTCGATATTAACTGTTATCTCAGTTTCACAGACCACCAACTAAGGGCAATTTACGGAAGCCTTTTACTGAACCTATAAATACACACGTCTTTGGAATGTGAGAGACCAGAGCACCCGGAGAATACCCACGCGACCACGGGGAGAACGTACAAACACCGTACAGACAGCAACCATAGTCAGGATCTAACCTGGTTCTCTAGCGCTGTAAGGCAGCAACTCCACCGCTGTGCAGTTACAGGGAGGCAACGTATCTAGATAGTTGGCTGCTGTCCAGGGGGCAGGCAGGTTATCTCATCCAAAAAAACCCAGCATCACAGCACAACACTCCCCGACCCTGGGTCAAATGAAGTCTCGGGAATGGTAGTTGAATGTGTGGCATGCTGGTGTGGAGATAACGGTGATATGCACCAAGCCAGAATCTCTTTGGAGAGATAAAGTCTGGACAAAGTGTGGACTGCTTTTCCCAACCCAGGGAAATGTAGCGTGGGGAACAAGCCAAGGGAAGACAGCCTTGTCCAGGTTTAATCATGGATCATATATAAATGAACAATTTACCCCATCTGCACACATCCCGACATTCAGCAGACCAACTCCACATCTTTCTCCTGACAAAATCAATAGGGACACAGTGTTCAACAATGATGCAATGGTGACGATGATGTTGCCAGGACTCGAGGAGCTGAGCTATAGGGAGAGGTTGAGCAGGCTAGGACTTTAATCCTTGGAGTGCAGAAGGATGAGGGGTGATCTTATTAAATCATGAGGGGAATAGATTGGGTCAATGCCATTTTGTGTTCTGTTTTAGTCGCCCTGCGATAGGAAAGATGTTGCTCAGAAGGAAAGGGTGAAGAGAAGATTTACGACAATGTTGCTGATGATCCACTCTCAGATTGCAGATGATATATGCCAATCGAAAGGAGGACACAAGGTGCTGGAGCAACTCAGCGGTCAGGTTTATTGCCACGTGTACTGTGGTACAGCGAAAAGCTTTTTAGTTGCGTGCTAATCAGTCAGCGGAAGGACTATGCATGATTACAATCAAGCCGTCCACAGTGTAGATGCATGATAAAGGGAATAAAGTTTAATGCAAGGTAAAGTCCGATCAAAGATAATCCGAGGATCTTCAATGAGGTAGATAATAGCTCAGGACTACTCTCTAGTTGTTGGCAGGATGGTTCAGTTGCCTAATAACAGCTGGGAAGAAACTGGCTCTCAATCTGGAGGTATGCGTTTTCACACTTCTGTGCCTCTTGCCTGATGGGAAGAGGAGAGAGGAGGGAGTGAGACTGGTCCTTGATTATGGCCAAGGCAGCATCTCTGGAGAAAATAGATAGGTGGCGTTTCGTGTCAGGATCCTTCTACAGATGTCACCCATCATATGCAGAGATGCTGCCTGACTTGCTGAGTTACTCCAGCATTTTGTGTCTGTCTTTGGTACAAGCCAGCATCTGCAGCTTATTCTTATTACATCATGTATTCTACCCCTTCTAGCTTCCTCTGAACAATGCTTAAATCCCCTGTGGATGGGTGGGAGGTTGGGGAAACTCATTTATTATCTTGTTGTTCACGACCTTGCCTCCCCTTGCCAAGGTTTGTGTTTCTTGAAGGATGCAGGAAATGTCTTTTGGCCATGCGTTGAACACATGCTTAATCCATTTGCAGGAGAAACCTCGCCTGTGCCTGGTTTCAATCTCTCCACCCTCTCTCCCAGTCTCGGTTCTGTCGAGTGGCTGAGTTGGAAGATACCGAGGATCGACGTTCCCCGCCATTTCCTGGCGCAGAAACCATTGATTTTGATTTGCGCAGTACTTTAATCCAGCAGACAGCCGTTCTTCATCACTTTAGAAGACAGGAATATTAATGATGTGCTAGCTTGGCACAGTTTTAGCAGTTTCACACTAGAGGTAGGGAAGTTTGGCATCCCCCCAACAACTCTCACCAAACTCTACAGATGCGCCGAAGAAAGCATTTTATCGGGATGCATCCCAGCATGGATTGGGAACATCTCCATCCAAGACCGCAAGAAATTGCATAGAATTGTGAACGCAGCCCAGACTATCTCACAAACAAAAGATAGACACAAAAAGCTGGAGTAACAGGCAGCATCTCTGGAGAGAAGGAATGGATGACGTTTCGGGTCAAGACCCTTCTTCGGTGATTCTTTCTAAAGAAGGGTCTCAACCCGAAACGTCACCCATTCCTTCTCTCCATAGATGCTGCCTGTCCCGCTGAGTTCCTACAGCTTTTTGTGTCTATCTTCGGTTTAAGCCAGCATCTGCAGTTCCTTCTTACACACATCTCATTAACCAACCTCCCTTTCCTTGACTCCATTTATCCCTCACGCTGCCTCTGCAAGGCCAGCAGCATAATCAAGGACGAGTTTTCCCCCGGACACTCCTCATCTCCCCTCTCCCATTAGGCAAGAGACACTGGTGTGAAAGCACACAACCTCCCTCTTTCTCCATCCCTCCAAATATTAGTTAGCTCTTGCTTTCTCCCTCCTTCCCAGTTCTCCCACGTCCTACTGTCTCCGCCTACTTCCTTTCTTCCTCCCCCTGACATCAGTCTGAAGAAGGGTCTCGACCTGAAACATCGCCAATTCCTTCTCTCCACAGATGCTGCCTCACCCGCTGAGTTTCTCCAGCATTTTTTGTTTACCAGCTTCAAAATTGTCTTCAAAAAGGAACTGCAGATGCTGGAAGATCGAAGGTACACAAAATTGCTGGAGAAACTCAGCGGGTGCAGCAGCAGCTATGGAGCGAAGGAAATGGGCAACGTTTCGGGCCGAAACCCTTCTTCAGACTCAACAAAATTGTCTTGTTGAGTCTCATCGTTCTCACCTAGGCCACACTAACAATGGCCTGTTCCCTTTATCATCATTACTTTTTTGCATATCTTTCATTCTTTTGTTCTAGAATCTCTACATCACCGTCGTCGGTATTTCTCGTTTCCCTTTCCCCTGACTCAGTCTGAAGGTGGACCTTGACTCGAAACGTCACCTATTTATTTTCCCCAGAGATGCTGTCTACTCCAGTTTTTTGTGTCTATCTCCAGATTCAGGGACAGTTTCTTCCCAGGCAACTGAATCATCCTATCAATAACTAGAGAATGGCCCTGAGTTGCTATCTACCTATTCCTTCGTTCCATAGATGCTGCCTCACCCGCTGGGTTTCTCCAGCATTTTCCAGCATCTGCAGTCTTTCTTAAACACTCAGACTATCTTTGATCGGAATTTAACTTGCTGTAAATGTCATTCCCTTTATCATGTATCTGGACACCGGATGCATTGGAATTATGCATAATATTTCCGCTGACTGCCCGAAACGTTGCCTATTTCCTTCACTCCATAGATGCTGCTGCACCCGCTGAGTTTCTCCAGCACTTTTGTCTACCTTTGATTTTCCAGCAACTACAGTTCCTTCTTAAACACAAAGTACAAGTGTATATCTTGGGTGTAGCCACACAATGCTGGAGTAACTCAGTGGGACAGGCAGCATCTCTGGAAAGAACGAATTAGTATGGATTAGTATTAGTACGGATTAGTACGGGTGTCAGGGGTTATGGGGAGAAGGCAGGAGAATGAGGTTAGGAGGTAGAGATGAATCAGCCACAATTGAATGGCGGAGTGGACTTGATGGGCTGAATGACCTAAATGTGCTCCTATCACTTATGAACTTATGAAGAAGGAATGGGTGACGTTTTGGGTCGAGACCCTTCTTTAGTCTTAACCCGAAACATCACCCATTCCTTCTCTCCAGAGACGCTGCCTGTCCTGCTGAATTACTCCAGCATTTTGTATCTATCTTCAATGTAAACCAGCATCTACAGTTCCTTCCAAAACATCTTGGGTGTGTTTTGTCAGGAATTTTGATGGTCTGGACTCATTTAAAACATTTCCTCTTTCTTCTATTCTTCAGAAAGAAAAAAAGCTGAACAAATGTGCTTTTATATATCTTTTGTTATCCCAGAACCAGCTGCAGAAGTACTTCCAAACTGTTGTTTTAAAAAACGTCAGCGTAATTGGGCACATCAAGACCTCACACACTGCAGTGTAAAACAACCAGATGATGTGTGACTGGCAATTGTTTGAGGGAGAGGTGCTGATGACTGGCCCCGGGCTGTGAGGGATATTAATAAAATGGCAGGTAGACAAAAATGCTGGAGAAACTCAGCGGGTGAGGCAGCGTCCATGGAGCAAAGGAAATAGGCGACATTTCGGGTCGTTGCAGAGGGCACAGATCATCTGACCAGCAACAGTAGGTACATGGAACTGCAGATGCTGGCTTACAAAAGAAGACACAAAGTGCTGGAGTAACTCAACGGGTTAGGCAGCATCTCTGGAGAAAGTGGCGGCACAGTAGCGCAGCGGTAGAGTTGCAGCCTTACAGCGCCAGAGACCCGGGTTTGATCCCGACCACGTGTGCTGTCTGTGCGGTGTTTGCACGTTCTCCCCGTGACTGCGTGGGTTTTCTCCTGGTGCTCTGGTTTCCTCCCACATTCCAAAGACGTGCAACTTTGTAGGTTAATTGGCTTCTGTAAATTGTCTCTAGTGTGTGAAATAGAGCAATTGTACGGGTGATTGATGTTTGGCTTGGACTCGGCGGGCCTAAGGGCCTGTCGCCATGCTACATCTCTGCACCAAACTAAATATGGATAGACAACATTTCTTTAGACTGATTGTAGTGGGTCCCGAAAAGTTACCTATTCACATTCACCAGAGATGCTGACTGAGTTACTCCAGCACTTTGTTTCTGTTTTCACCACCAACAGTGTCGGGAGAATGAACAAGAATAGGATTTAGCAGGTCAGGCAGCATCTCAGGAGAATAAGAATAGATGAAGTTTCGGGTATCGACCCTTCAGACGGAAGATTTAGTTTCTATCTTCAGTGTAAACCAGCATCTGCAGTTCCTTCCTCCACAATAGCATTTAAATGTAAACTGGTGAACAGGTTACAGCACGGTAGAGCTGCTGCCTCACAGCTCCAGAGACCCGGGTTCGATCCTGACTACTGGTCTGTACTGAGTTTGTATGTTCTCCCCGTGACCTGTGTCGGTTTTCTCCGGGATCTCTGGCTTCCTCCCACACTCCGATGATGTCTGCGTTTGTAGGCTAATTGGCTGTACAATTTTAACTTTTCCCTAATGTGTGTAGATAGTGTTAATGTGTGGGTATCGGATTCGGTGGGCTGATGGGCCTGTTTCCACGCTGTATCTCTGAACTAAACTAGAGGTTGAGAGTGGGGAAAGTTAGCAAGCATTGGACGGCGAGGATTCAAAAATGTGTTGGGAGGTGATTTTCCAAACTCGTGGGAACAGCTGACCTTTTCTCCCGTGAGTTGATTGTGTAATTCATTTCTCAAGTCTTCTTTTCCTCCTGTTCGTAGGAGAGGCCTCAACCCCCCTCACCGAGTGAAGTCCATCTCCATGACAACCTTTACTGAACAGGAAATTGAATTCCTTCAGTCGCATGGCAATGAGGTGAGTGTGGAGCGCGGTGGGAGTTCTCAGCCGTCGTCTGGCATGGCTGGGGGAGGGGGAGGCCGTAAAGTTGGGTCCATTAAAAGCAGGAGCATGTAATGGGTCTGACACACTTGCTGGAAATCTTCCCAGCCTGGGCGAACTGCTGTACAGTGCCAAGGTTTGCAGTGCGATCAGGAGTAATCAGTCCTCCTGCACCAAGCAGGAAGAAATTCCCGTTGTCCCGACTCTTTGCCAGACATTAATCAAGGGCAGGACTTTGCGGTTGGGACACACGGTTGGCAAGCGAGGTGCTCTTTTCATCCTGGCAATATTTAGTTTAGAGATACAGCGCGGAAAAAGGCCCTTCGGCCCACCGAGTCCACGCCGAACAGCGATCCCCGCATACTGACACTTTCCTACTCACACTAGGGACAATTTACAATTAAACCAAGCCAATTAGCCTACAAACCTGAACGTCTTTGGAGTGTGGGAGGAAACCGGTGCACCCGGACAAAAGTATGAGCTAGGGTGGCTTCTTGAAAGTGACATTTGGATGAAAGGTGATCTTATAGAAACATATAAAATTCTTAAAGGATTGGACAGGCTAGATGCAGGAAAAATGTTCCCGATGTTGGGGGAAATCCAGAACCAGGGGTCACACAGTTTAAGAACGTACAAACTCCGTATAGACAGCTCCCGTAGTCAGGATCGATCCTGGGTCTCTGGGGCTGTGAGGCAACAGCTCTACCCGCTGCCCCACTGTTGCTGTAATTCGTCCCAGACTGGGCGAGCTGCTGTAAAGTGCCATGGTTTGCTGTGTGATCAGGAATAAACCGTCCTCCTGGACCAAGCAGGAAGAATTTCACGAAGACAGACACAAAATGCTGGAGTAACTCAGCGGGAGTCTGGGGAGAATGAATGGGTGACGTTTCGGGCCGAGATCCTTCTTCAGACTCGACCTGAAACGTTATCCATTTCTTCTCTCCAGAGATGCTGCCTGTCCCGCTGAGTTGCTCCAGCATTTTGTGTGAATCTTCGGTTTAAACCAGCATCTGCAGTCCCTTCCTACACAGGAAGACTTTCCCGTTGTTCTGACTCTTAGCCAAACGTCAATCAAGGACAGGACTTTGTCGTTGGTACACAGTTTGCTAGCGATCTTCTCTTTACATCTTGCCGATATTTTCTCACTCTTTCCTTAAATAATAACCTATCCTTGACTATATATGTTGTTGAGGCCGCATTTGCAGTATTGTGTTTGGTGCTGGGCACCACGTTATAGGAAGGATGATGTCAAGCTGGAAATGGTGCTGAGAAGATTTACGAAGATGTTGCCAGGACTCGAGGGCCTGAGCTGTAGATGGAGGTTGAGCAGGCTGGGACTATATTCCCTAGAGCGCAGGAGGATGAGGGGTGATCTTAAAGAGGTGTACAAAATCATGAGAGGAATAGATCGGGTAGACGCACACCGTCTCTTACCCAGAGTGGGGGCATCGAGAACCAGAGGACACAGGTTCAAGGTGAAGGGGAAAGATTTAATAGGAACTTGAGGGCTAACGTTTCCACACAAAGGGTGGTGGGTGTATGGAACGAGATGCCGGAGGAGGTAGTTGAGGCAGGGACTATCAAAGGTTCAAAGGTTGATTTATTGTCACATACACCTAGATGTAGTGAAATTCTTTTTGCCAATGCAGCACATAAAAAAGAATACAAACATAACAATAATAAATAGCTTTAACATAAAAACATCCCCCCACAATGGTTCCCATTATGGGGGAAGGCACAAAGTCCAGTCCCATCCCCAATGTCCACCCATAGTCGGGCCTATTGAGGCCTCCACAGTTGCCTCTACGGAGGCCCGATGTTCTAGGCCGTCCTCGCCGGGTGATGATGTTCCGGCGTCGGGAGAGTCCTCCCAGCGGCCTGGGAACCCTGGAACGGCCGCCTCCCTACTCGAGACCGTGGCTTCCGGAGCCGACAAGGCCGCGCCGAATGGAGCTCAACTGGCGATCTCGTCGCGAGATCCCAGGCTCCCGATGTAAAGTTTCAGCACCGCCGCCCGCAGCTCCGCGATGTTTTTAACGCCGGTCCCAGCTCACCGGAGTTCCAGCGCGGCGACCCGGGCAAGGCACCGCCCGCCCCGCAATGGCGCTCCAGCGCTGCACCGCCGTCCTCACACCCGCAGATCCGCCGGTGCCGCCGATGCCGATGCCGAGGCTCCGGGCGGTCCCCTCGCTCCTCGGACCCGCAGCTCCGCCGCCGCCGATGCCGGTGCCGCCGCCGCCGATGCCGGTGCCGCCGCCGATGCCGAGGCTCCGGACTGCCCCGTCGCTCCTCGGTCTCCTCGCAACGTTTAAGAAGTAATTAGACAGGTACATAAGGATAAGGGGGAAATCTTTTAGGACCGAGATGAGAATTTCTTTTTTCACACAGAGTGGTGAATCTGTGGAATTCTCTGCCACAGAAGGTAGTTGAGGCCAGTTCATTTGCTATATTTAAGAGGGAGTTAGATGTGGCCCTTGTGGCTAAAGGGATCAGGGGGTATGGAGAGAAGCAGGTACAGGATACTGAGTTGGATGATCAGCCATGATCATATTGAATGGCGGTGCAGGCTCGAAAGGCCGAATGGCCTACTCCTGCACCTATTTTCTATGTTACTATGTTTCTATAGGACAGGTTTAGAGGGATATGGACCAAACGCCGGCTAATGGGACTAGTGTAGATGTGACATGTTGGTTGGTGTGGACGCTGTTTGACTTTGTTTATTTGCGTACGAGATGGTGAATGAGAACATTCTCAACCTTCCGATTGGAGCAAAACCCCTTGAATTATTTTGGTGCCGTCAACTGACTCCATGGGATTGGGTATCGGGTTCTGTAAGCGTACACCCACGGTGTAGTTTCACATTGCTGTGTTCGAGCTTGCAATTTTAATGATACCCAGCAGCTTCTGGTCACATTTGCTCATTCGCCTCGCCTGCCTTCAGCCCTGTTCCGAAGCTGTCGACAACCTCTGGCTGCTTGCCGGTTTGGAGGTAGGAGCCACTCATCCGTCTCATTTACTGCCTTTTGATTTATTTATTCCTTTGCCCTCCTTTCATTTGTTCTCGTGTCAGGGCTAGTTGCCACTGGGGCCCATAAATTAGTTGCCCATCTCCAGTTGCCTCTGGACTGGGCGCCTTTATTTAGAGTCAACTATTATATAGTTTAGTTTAGTTTAGTATTATCTGAATGGTGGCCGATTAGGAAAAGTGGAGATGCAACGAGACCTGGGTGTCACGGTACACCAGTCATTGAAAGTAGGCATGCAGGTGCAGCAGGCAGTGAAGAAAGCCAATGGTATGTTAGCATTCATAGCAAAAGGATTTGAGTATAGGAGCAGGGAGGTTCTACTGCAGTTGTACAGGGTCTTGGTGAGACCACACCTGGAGTATTGCATACAGTTTTGGTCTCCTAATCTGAGGAAAGATATTCCTGCCATAGAGGGAGTACAGAGAAGGTTCACCAGACTGATTCCTGGGATGTCAGGACTTTCATATGAAGAAAGACTGGATAGACTCGGCTTGTACTTGCTAGAATTTAGAAGATTGAGGGGGGATCTTATAGAAACTTACAAAATTCTTAAGGGGTTGGACAGGCTAGATGCAGGAAGATTATTCCCGATGTTGGGGAAGTCCAGAACAAGGGGTCACAGTTTAAGGATAAGGGGGAAGTCTTTTAGGACCGAGATGAGAAAAACATTTTTTACACAGAGAGTGGTGAATCTGTGGAATTCTCTGCCACAGAAGGTAGTTGAGGCCACAGTTCATTGGCTATATTTAAGAGGGAGTTAGATGTGGCCCTTGTGGCTAAAGGCATCAGGGGGTATGGAGAAAAGGCAGGTACAGGATACTGAGTTGGATGATCAGCCATGATCATATTGAATGGCGGTGCAGGCTCGAAGGGCCGAATGGCCTCTACTCCTGCACCTATTTTCTATGTTTCTATGTTTATTGTCATGCGTACTGAGCTACAGCGAAAATGGGTCGACTGGGCTTGTATTCACCGGAATTTAGAAGGATGAGAGGTGATCTTTTTTTCTCTCTCACCTCTCTCTCTTCTCTAATAAAACATTTATTTATTTATTTGTTTGTTTTTTGTGAGCTGTATAAATATTCAAAGCCTCAACTTCCATCGCCCTAAAGGGAAAAGTATTCCAGAGACCCTGTGAGAGAAAATGTTGCCACGTGCCAAGTGGCTGATCTTTTATTTTCGAAGTGACCCCTGGTCTTGGATTCTCCAGCAAGAACAACCATCCTCTCCACACTTGCCCCGTCAAGACCCCTCAGCGCTTTGTTTCCATCAAGACCCATCTCACCTTTGTAAACTCTGGCCTTCAAACACATTAGATTTAGAATTAGATTCCTTTATTGTCATTCAGACCTTTCGGTCTGAACGAAATTATGTTGCCTGCAGTCATACACAGAACCAATAAAAACAAAACCTACAATAAACACAAATTAAACATCCACCACAGTGAGTTCACCAAGCACCTCCTCACTGTGATGGAGGCAAAGTCTTAGTCTCCGTCTCTTCCCTCCTTGTTCTCCCTCTGCGCTGAGGCGATCGATCCAGGCCGGAGATGCCGCTCTCCTGTCCAGCGGACCTCCATGGTGATGTCGCTGCCGCCGAAAGCCGGAACGCCGTCTCCGCTCCGAGTGCCTTCTTCACTGAGTTTATCTCATCCACTCACACAGCCCGTGTTGTCTCATATTGTACACTGCCAAACCTGTCCCACTGAACTCCTTTGGCAATCACTTCACAAGCTTCTGGATTCCAGTGTAAAGATCTGTGTCAAGCAGGAAATTCTTTATTTAAACAAAAAAAGGGGGAAACTCCAGGAAGAGATGCACACATTGTTGAAGCGCTTGATTTAAGGCATTTAAAGCTTGCCTGCTTTTTTGGGAGGTTCAGAGAGAGCTGATGGAAAGTCAGTACGGTGAGCATTCATTACACATAGAAAGTCATCTGGATAAACGGCATGACCCCCCCCCCCTTCCCCATCTCCCTCCCCCCCCCCCCCCCCCTCTCCCATTTCTCCTTAAAACACTGTCAATGCTATTCCCACCCCCCGTCCCACAACAAGCTCTATCATTCGGCACAGTGACGCAGCAGTAGAGTTGCTGCCTCACAGCGCCAGAGACCCGGATTTGATCCTGACTATAATAATAATAATAATAATAATACATTTTATTTATGGGCGCCTTTCAAGAGTCTCAAGGACACCTTACAAAAGTTAGCAAATAGAGTAAAAACATGGAAGCGGAATGAAATAAATAGTAAAGACATCACCAGTGCACAAATTAAAGACAGAATTCAATCCAAAGACAAAAATCAAAAACACAATATGAAGAGAGAGCAGCGGCAGCTAAAGCGCGCCAGCGTCCACTCTCCCTTCCGGCAGCCATCTTGGACACAGAATAAAATAATCATTTACACACAAAAAAACATCCACCCACAATGGTTCCCACTGTGGGGGAAGGCACAATGTCCACTATGGGTCCTGTCTGTCCAGAGTTTGTATCTTCTTCCTGTGACCTGCGTGGGTTTTCTCCGAGATCTTCGGCTTGCTCCCAACACTCGAAAGACGTGCAGGTTTGTAGGTTAATTGGCTTTGTTAAAATAGTAAATTGTCCCTAGTGTGTGTAGGATAGTGTTAATGTGCGGGATCGCTGGTCGGCACAGACTCGGCGGGCCGAAGGGCCTGTTTCCGCTCTGTATCTCTACACTAAACTAAACATAGACACAAAAAGCTGCAGTAACTCTGCGGGACAGGCAGCATCTCTGGAGAGAAGGGATGGGTGATGTTTCGGGTCGATACCCTTCTTCAGACCCGAAACGTCACCCATTCCTTCTCTCCAGAGATGCTGCCTGTCCCACTGAGTTACTCCAGCTTTTTGTGTCTATCTTCGGTTTAAACCAGCATCTGCAGTTCCTTCCTAAACATCGACAGTCATCTAATGTTTAGTGTTTTCTGAGTAATTCGTAACTGTCGCTGTTTGTCATGTTGTTACTTGTGGGCGGAACACCAAGGCAAATTCCTTGTATGTGAATACTTGGCCAATAAACGTACTTACTTACTTACTTACTTACTTACTTAGTTAAACAGCACCATCCCTGTCTCTTCCCCCCCCCCATTGACAACACTACTTCTGTCTCCTCACCCCCCCCTCCAGAACAAGCTCTATCACTTGACCTCATCGAGTCTGAAGAAGGATTCTGACCCGAAACATCACCCATCATTTTTCTCCAGAGATGCTGCTTGACCCACTGAGTTACTCCAGCGCTTTGTGTCTATCTTCGGTATAAACCAGCATCTGCAGTTCCATCGTACACATAAAAAGTCATTGTTAACGTCAGCAAATAGTGGTGCCTTTACTCTCGTAAAAGATAAAAGATCACAGATTAGACGCACAGAGTCTCTTACCCAGAGTTGGGCAATCGAGAACCAGAAGACATAGGTTTAAGGTGAGGGGGCAACAATGTAATATGAATCTGAGGGGTACCCTCTTCACTCAGAGAATGGTGGGTGTATGAAACAAGTTGCTAGGGGAGGTAGTTGAGGCAGATACTATTGCAACTTTTAAGAAACAATTAGATAGGTACATGGATAGGATAGGTTTCGAGGGAAATGGTTCAAACACAGGTGGGTGGCACTAGTGTAGATGGGGCATGTAGCACAGTGTGGGCTGAAGAGCCTTTTTCCACTCTATTTCTATGCCATAGTGACTATTAATAAACCTCAACCTATTCCTTGGAGTTTAGGAGGATGAGGTGATATAATAGAAAAGGACACCTAGTGCTGGAGTAACTCAGCGGGTCAGGCAGCCTCTCTGGAGAACACGGATAGGTGACGTTATGCATCAGGATTTCTTCAGACCCGAAATGTCACCTCTCTGTGGGAACCTGACGGGAATGTGTGGAGAATGAACCAGGCGATGGATGGCCAGCACGGACTCGGTGGGCCGAAGGGCCTGTTTCCGTCCTGCGTGACTGGGGCTCACTTAAATTTAAACGGGTTGTTGACGCCCCCTCTGTGGACATGTCAAGCCCAATCCTGAGACATCGAGAGACCAGATAAAGAAGAGGTGGAGCTAAAATAGGAGGGTCCTGGTGATCTTCGAGTTGTTTCCATGCTGTATGACTCTATGACTTGATGGGCCAAAAGGCCTGACTGCTTCTTTTACGTATGAACTTTACCTATGGACACAGCGGTAGAGTTGCTGCCTCACAGCGCCAGTGACCCGGGTTTGATCCTGACTAGGGGTGCTGTCTGTACGGAGTTTGTACGTTCTCCCCGTGACCTGCGTGATTTTTATCCAAGATCTTCGGTTTCCTCCCACACTCCAAAGACGTAGAGGCTTGTAGGCTGATTGGCTCGGAGTAAAAAATTGGCTCGTGCGTGTAGGGGGAAGTGTTGATGTGCGGGGATCGCTGGTCGGCACAGATTCACGCTGTATCTGTAAACTAAACTAAACTAAACTGTGATGCTGTTGCTGGAAGGGAGATTTTCATTCTCATTGTACCTCACTACACTCGTGCAGATGGCAATAACCCCGACTTGACACTGCAGCCAGCTGGCTGATATTAGCTGACTCACTGCAGACGGAGGAATGAGCTTTGGCCTCATGACTGCAGCCGTCGAGAGGGAAATTGTGGAATGGGTATGTCACAATGGCAGGGAGAAATCTTTACAAAGAGGAAGCTCTGTTGAAACCATAAGTGCGAGGGGAAGCATTGCCTCTAGCAGTGAGCCCAGTTTGCATTTTATGTGTGGACATGTCTTTCCTCTCTCTCCCGCTTCCTCATGCAGTTTATAATCATCACTTTCCGGCTCTTGTAACCTATGCTTCTGCGTAAAGAGCTCAGGATCCCATGTGCTTTTTTTTTTAATAAAGGCTACCCATAGCCTCAGAATAAAAGGGCGTACCTATGGAAAGGAGATAAGAATGAATTTCTTTCGTCAGAGGGTGGTGAATCGGTGGAATTGACAGCTGCGGAGGTCATCAGTGGATATTGTTAAGGTGGAGGTGCACAGATTCTTAATTAGCAAGGGTGTCACGGGCTATGGGGCGAAGACTGGAGAATGGGGTTCAGAGCAAATGATAGATCAGCCATGATTGAATAGTGGAGTAGACTCGATGGGCCGAATGGCCTAATTCTGCTCTTAGAACTTATGCACTAATTTTCAAAGAAGCATGCACATATTCCATGCAAGTATACTCTGTTCTTGAACCCCTATTATGAGTAGTTTAAATGGCCTCATTCAACCCTTCCTAACAAAAAAGTTAACCCTTTGAAAAAGGCATTGAACTCCTCCTACTGATCCACATCCATCTACATCAGAGATCAGACGCATGTGTTGGGTTATCTGCTGCTTAATGTCGAGTTTATTTCTGGGATGGTGTTACAGCACGGGGTCATTTCAACATTCATACGTTGACTCATTCCACTCACTTAAATTTTAACCTAAAAAAACAAGACTGCAGCTGTTGTTTGTTGGGCTGTGAGCCTCTGGCCAGGAAAGACAAGCCAGAGCACTCGTGATTGCAGAAACAAGGAACTGCAGATGCTGGCTCATACCAACGATAGTCAAAGTGCTGGAGTAACTACATGGACAGGACAGGTTTACAGGGTTATGGGCCAAACACAGGCTGGTGGGATTGGTGTAGATGGGGCATGTTGGTCTGTATGGGCCTGAAGGGCCTGTTTCCATACTGAATACAGAACGATAATGTTGAATACAATAACTTCCCATTTGTCAAACACTCTTCCTCGTTTCTAACCGAAGCTGCCAACTCGCGTTTGCCTGTACCTTGTGGCCAGTGAACAGCTGCCTGTGAAATTAGCCGGTGAAAACTCGGACTTGCGAGGTGCTGCCATCTCCATCATTCATTTCCTGAAACAATGGGCCTCCAGTTTGCAACTTCGCTGCATGGAAGCAGAGCACTGCGCTCTAAGCCACATAACTCCTTCCTTCCATCCCTCCCTCCCCCAGTCTCCGGTGCTGATATACAGTCAGTGTGGATCAACTTGCTCACAGCAACCAACGTGCTCCAGTTACACTAGTCCCACCAGCCTGCTTTTGGCCCATATCCATCCAAACCTGAAAAAAAGGTTACTTCTCATTAAACAGACAACTCACAAAACGGTTAGGTCGACCAATTCAAGCTTTACTGATTATCGGCCGATGGAAGTGGCGAGGATACCAGCCAAGTAAGCAACATACACACTTGACTTTCCCCATGTCACCACTTCTCTGAACACAGAATTACATGGTATTTTATACTTGTATTTATACAGAAGGAACTGCAGATGCTGGAAAATCGACGGCAGACAAAAATGCTGGAGAAACTCAGCGGGTGAGGCAGCGTCTATGGAGCGAAGGAAATAGGCAAAGTTTTGGGCCGAAACCCTTCTTCAGACTCACTGACCCGCTGAGCAAAGATCCTATAGCAAGATAGATCACTCCTGCTAAATGCAATGGGCAGACGTGTAGTACGCAACGGAACGTGGGCCTTTTTTTCATACATTTCCGTAACCGGACCCAACCCGACTCGCAGTGTAATCAACGTTGCCGGGGAACATTTTGTGTTAATAAATTAAAGTTCTGAAAATGAGGAGAAGATTTTTACCAAATAACTCATTTTTACGAGGATGTTTCCGTAACTGGCTTCCGTCTCCGCACTATTATCCTATGGGATCTTTGGTGCGGAGATGGAAATGGGCCCTTAAATTACCCATGAATCTGCCCATGACCGTACTACGTCTTTTTCGTGGAGTGGACCTTTGGATCTTTGCCGCTGAGTTTCTACTGGCATTTTATACTGTTCTTTTGTCACCTAAGCACATTTCAAAGACATTAGTCATGGTCAGAGGTACAGTAAATACACATTACTGCAGGATGCATCTGAGTTTGTCTCTTGTTAATCAACAGTCGCATCAAAGGCATCGTCATGTGGTACAAGGCAGTCGCATATCAAAGGCATCAGACATTGTCTCAATACACAACAACCTGGGGCAGGTCTGGGCTTGTCTCAACGTTATAACCTAGTCCAGGAATCCAAAATATATATTTTATATATTTTACAGCATTTAGCCTTATCAAACCGGTCCTATCCACGTATCTGTCTAACTGTTTCTTAAATGTTGTGGTAGTCTCTCCCTCAACTACCTCCTCTGGCAGACAAAATGCTGAAGAAACTCAGCGGGTGCAGCAGCATCTATGGAGCGAAGGAAATAGGCAACGTTTCGGGCCGAAACCCTTCTTCAGACCCCACAATATCCTTCCTGTAGCAGGGTGACCGGAACTGAGCACAATACTCCAAATGCAGTCTCAATGTCTCACCAATGTCTTGTACAACTGTAACGTAACATCCCAACTTCTATAATCAATAGGTACACAAAAATGCTGGAGAAACTCAGCGGGTGCAGCAGCATCTATGGAGCGAAGGAAATGGGCAACGTTTCGGGCCGAAACCCTTCTTCAGACGTTTTGGCCCGAAACGTTGCCTATTTCCTTCGCTCCATAGATGCTGCTGCACCCGCTGAGTTTCTCCAGCATTTTTGTGTACCTTCAATTTTCCAGCATCTGCAGTTCCTTCTTAAACAATTCTATAATCAATACCCTGACTGATGAGAGCCAATGTACCAAAAGCCTGCTTGATCACTCTATTTACCCGTGAAGCCACTTTCAAAGATCTATATACCTGTATTCCTTGATCCCTCTGATCGCCAGGGTTTAGTTTAGTTAGAGATACAGCACAGAAAGAGGCCCTTCGGCCCACTGAGTCCACACCGACCAGCACATTAACACTATCCTACACACCCAAGGGACAATTTTACCTTTATACCAAGCCAATTAACCTACAAACCTGTACGTCTTTGGAGTGTGGGAGGAAACCGAAGTTCTCGGAGAAAACCCACGCAGGTCACGGGGAGAACGCACAAACTCCGAACAGACAGCACTCTTAGTCGGGATCGAACCCGGGCCTCTGGCGCTGTAACTAGCGCTGTAAGGCAGCAACTGTACCGCTGCACCACCGTGTCGCACCTTCTGCCATTCTCCGTGATGGTCCCGCCCTGGTTTGGCTTTCCAAAATACAACACTTCACACTTGTCTGCATTCAACTCTATTAACCATTCCTCTGCCCACTTGCCCAACGATCAACATCCAGCTGTAATTTTTGATAACCATCTTCGATATGTCATCTGCAGAATCTTAAAATAGTAAATAAAAATGGTCTGCAAGGTAGCAGCATCCGTGGAGAATGAGATTGTGTTAAGTTTGTGGGTAAACACTGATGTTTAACACTGACCTCTTTTATTGGTATTGGTTTATTATCGTCACGTTACCGGGAAACGATGAAAAGCTTTTGTTTGCCTGCTATCAACTTCAATCTGAACATACAATACATGAGTACAATCAAAGCATACACAAGTACTGCTGGTAGTGTAAAGAGAAGCACACTGGAATGCAGAATATAGTGTTACAATATTATAGTTTGGAGAAAATCTCAATGTCAGCAATGAGGTTGGTTGGAAGATCGGGACTACATCCTTAGTTTTTGGGAGCACCATTGAGCAGTTTCGTTTAGTTTAGAGATACATTGGCTTGGTATAAATGTGAAACAAAATTGTCCCTAGTGTGTGTATGTAGAGTTAATGTGTGGAGATTGCTGGCCGGTGTGGACTGAATGTCCACCGAGTCCACACCGGCCAGCAATCCCCGTGCATTAACTCTACATACACACACTAGGGACAATTTTGTTTTACATTTACACCAAGCCAATTAACCTACAAGCCTGCACGCCTTTGGAGTGTGGGAGGAAACCGGAGATCCCGGAGAAAGCCCACGCAGGTCACGGGGAGAACGTACAAACTCCGTGCAGTCAGGATCGAACCCGGGTCACTGGCGCTGTCAGGCAGTAGCTCTACCGCTGTGCCACCGTGCTGCCCAAAGCTAGCCTGATAACAGCGGGGAAGAAACTGTCCCTGAGTCTGGTGCTTTCATGCTTTCGCATCTTCTGACCAACTGGAGAGATGGGGGGTGATTTACGAGGGTGTTGCCAGGATTTGAGGGCCTGTGTTATAGGGAGAGGTTGGGCAGGCAAAGACTTTATTCCTCTGAGCGCAGGAGGATGAGGTGTAATATTATAGAGGTGTACAAAATCATGACGGTGAATAATATGATGCTCAGAGTCTTACCCAGAGTAGGGGAATCAAGAACCAGAGTTTAAGACTTCCTAAGATCTAATAGGAATCTGAGCGGCAACATTTTCACCATGAAGCTGGTGGGTGTATGGAATGAGCTGCCAGAGGAGGTAGTTGAGGCACGTACTGTAACAACATTTAATAGACACTTGGACAGGTACATGAGTAGGACAGTCTAGAGGGACATGGGCCAAACATGGGCAGATGGGACCAATGTAGGTGGCTCACCTTAGTTGGCAGGGGCAAGTTGGGCCGAAGGGCCTGTTTCCCCGCTGCATGACTGAGAGGGGAGAAGAGGGAATGATTTGGGGTGAAAAAGGTTCCTGAATACATACGCTGGCTGCTTCGCTGAGGCAGCGTGAGTATAGATAGTTTAGGAGCAGTGTAGTTAAGCAAATTGAACGGAGGATACCGGGAGATTCGGGAGAGAAAGGGCAAATGTAACAGGGCAGAAAGGAGAAAGATTTTGAAAATGCAAAGGAGAATGTTTCAAGGAAAGACTTGCCTAGGGAAAGCCTTGGAGAGTGTGACCCTCCCTTGTGTCGTGAGACTGGGGAAGTGGAATTAATCTGGAAGACAATGATTATCATAGTAATGGCATGTGTAAGAGGATTCCTGCAATACCAGAACCAGGGCAATAGATTCCGTGCTAGTTTAACATGAGTCATGAACAGCTGAGCAAGGGAAACCAGACTGCATGTGTTGGAATGTTAAGGCACAGGGCTGTTTATACCAAAGAAGGGTGTACATTGATGAACACAGGGGTGGAAGGAGTGTACAATCAATAGACAATAGGTGCAGGAGTAGGCCATTCGGCCCTTCGAGCCAGCACCGCCATTCAATGTGATCATGGCTGATCATCCCCAATCAGTACCCTGTTCCTGCCTTCTCCCCATATCCCCTGACTCCGCTATTTTTAAGAATGTGCACACACAGACACGCACAAACACACACACACTCAGACACATACGCACGCGCGCACATACACACTCAGACATGCTCACACACACACACACACTCAGGCACGCACACACATGCACAAGCGCGCGCATACACACACTCAGACGCGCAAACACACAGACACGCCCACGCATATGCACACGCGCACACACACTCAGACACGCACACACACGCGCAGATGCACGCGCGCACATGCACTCAGACACACACTCAGACATGCACACACAGTGTCGGTGGTCGGGTTCAAATTGGGGATTATTGTCAGGAATGGGGGAGAAGACTTGATCGTTTAAATCTAGTTTTGGGAGGAGTCTGGGTGTTTATTTTTGGCAGGATTCTGAGTTGCAGGGAGAAGCTGTGTGTTTACGAAACGTATGCTGAGGAATGTGAAGGGGCAGGTTCATTATGATAACAATGGAAATCAGAAGAGTTCAATGCCAGGAGGCCATTTGGCCCGTCGTGGTGTGCTAACTGAATAACAAGCTACCCAGCTGATGCCACCATCAAGTGCAGGTGGCACAGTGGATAGAACTGCTACATTACAGTGGCAGAGACCCGGGGTTCATCCTGGCCTCGGGGTGCTGTCTGTGTGGAGTCTGCACGTTCTCCTTGTGACAGCGTAGGTTTCCTCCGGTTCCTCCTGTTTCCTTCCACATATCAAAAGACGAGTGGCTTTGCAAATTAATTGTCAATTATCCCGTGGTGTGTAGGGAGTGGATGAGAAAGGGGGATAACATAGAACTAGTGTGAACGGGTGATCGATGGTCGGCGTGGACTCGGTGGGCCGAAGGGTCTGTATCCACACTGTATCTCTAAACCCTACAGGGTCTTGCCTATTCAACTCCATATCCACGTACAGTTTGATGATGGGTTTTGCCGCACTCGCCCTTTTGGGCTGCGTTTCAACCCCCCCCCCCCTCACCCTCTAGGGGGAAAATAATTCCCCTTTAATGAATGTACCATTATATTCAAATCTCTGCCTTTGGCTTTCAACCCCTTTACAAAGGAGAATAATTCTTTCCAATTTCCTCCATCCAGTCCCTTTGTAATTCTAACCTTCTCAAATCCGTCAGATCCAAAGAAAACAATTGCTGCCTACAATGTTTCCTCATGCCTATAATTTTCCCGCCCTGGCAGCTACCGACTGTCTGAATCCACCTTACGGGATACACATCTTTCTTTCATTCGATAACTAAAGCCTACATAGTGCTGAAGATGTGGTCTAACAAGTGATGCTTGCAATTCTAGCATTGCCATAGAACAGAACAGGGTGGCGCAGCGGTAGAGTTGCTGCCTCACAGCGCCAGATACCCGTGTTCTATCCTGACTACGGGTGCTGACTATACATGGTTTGTATACTCTCCCCATGACCTGCGTGGTTTTTTTCCGGGTGCTCCGGTTTCCTCCCACACGCCAAAGACGCGCAGGTTTGTAGGTTAATTGGTTTTGGTGAAATTGTAAATTTTCCTCAGCGTGTGGGATAGTGCTAGTGTATGGGGTGATTGCTGGTTGGCTCGTACTCGGTGGGCCAAAGGGCCTCTTTCTGTATCTCTATAGTCTAAAGTTCGAAGTACAGCACAAGAACAGGCCCTTCGGTCCTCATTCAGGACGACAGATGGCGCAATGGACTAAGTGTTCGGCTGGTAACCGGAAGGTAGCCAGTTCGAATCCCGCTTGGAGTGCATACTGTCGTTGTGTCCTTGGGCAAGACACTTCACCCACCTTTGCCAGTGTGTGAATGTGTGTGAGTGATTGGTGGTGGTCGGAGGGGCCGTAGGCGCAGATTAGCAGCCACGCTTCCGTCAGTCTGCCCCAGGGCAGCGGTGGCTACAGTAGTAGCTCACCACCACCGAGTGTGACTGAGGAGTGAATGAATAATGCGATGTAAAGCGCCTTGAGTAT
The DNA here is from genome assembly GCF_010909765.2 of Amblyraja radiata. Taxonomy (NCBI): domain Eukaryota; kingdom Metazoa; phylum Chordata; class Chondrichthyes; order Rajiformes; family Rajidae; genus Amblyraja; species Amblyraja radiata. The sequence continues at coordinate 11,383,857 of NC_045998.1, read as the reverse complement.
CAGAAAGGCGCTATATAAATCCCATCCATTATTATTATTATTGTCTTTGCTGAACGTGATGCCAAGACCATCACACATCTACCTGTACATAACGAATATCCTTCCATTCCCTGTATATCTAATTGCCCATCTTAAAGTGTTTTAAATGCCACTATCGTATTTGCTTCAACCATCACCCCAGGCAGGGCCTACCAGGCACTCACCACTCTCTGTGTAAACGTTGCCCATCTCACCTTACAGCTATGCCCTCTAGTATCTTAACTTAAATTTATGGTTGATTTTTGTTTTGTTTAGATTAGTTTAGTTCAGAGATATAGTGTGGAAACGGGCCCTTCGGCCTACCGAGTCCACACCGACCAACGCTCACCCACACACATGTTATCCCACTTCTGGTCCCCCGGTCCCTGGTGATGTGAGGCCATGACTCGACCGCTGCGACACTGTGCCAACCTGTTCAGTTCTATGGCAATGCTAGATTTGCAAACATCACTTGTTGTGCACCCATAGTCAGGATTGAACCCGGGTCTCTGGTGATAGGCCATTTGGCCCTTCGAACCTCAGAGGGCGGTGGAGGCTGGTTCTCTGGATACTTTCAAGAGAGAGCTAGAAAGGGCTCTTAAAGATATGGGGAGAAGGCAGGAACGGGGTACTGATTGGGGATGATCAGCCATGATCACATTGAATGGCGGTGCTGGCTCGAAGGGCCGAATGGCCTACTCCTGCATCTATTGTCTATTGTCTTTTACTCAGAGTAGGGGAATTCAAGAACCAGGTTTAAGGTGAAATGGAATAGATTTAATAGGAACCTGAGAGGCAACTATTTCATACAGAGGGTGGTGGGAGTATGGAATGAGCTGCCTGAGGAGGTAGTTGAGGCAGGGACCGTAACAACATTTAAAACACATGGGGCGGCATGGTGGCGCAGCGGTAGAGTCGCTACCTTACAGTGCGTTCAGCTCCAGAGACACGGTTCGATCCCAGATATGGGTGCTGTCTGTAGGGAGTCTGTACGTTCTCCCCGTGACCTGTGTGAGTTTTCTCCGAGATCTTTGGATTCCTCCCACATTGCAAAGACGTACAATTTAGAAGATTAATTGGCTTGGTATAAGTGTAAATTGGCCCTAGTGTCTGTGTAGGGTAATTCTACTGTGCAGGGAATGCTGGTCAGTGCGGACTCGATGGGCCGAAGGGCTTGTTTCCGCGCTGTATCTCTAAACTAAACTAAAGTAAACATTTGGACAGGGACAGGGATAGGGCAGGTTCAGAGGGATATAGAGTCACAGAGTGATACAGTGTGGAAACAGGCCCTTTGGCCCAACTGAGCCCACACCGGCCAACATGTCCCAGCTACACTAGTCCCACCTGCCTGCGTTTGGTCCATATCCATCCAAACCTGTCCTATCCATGTACCTGTCTAACTGTTTCTTAAACATTGGGATAGTCCCTGCCTCAACTACCTCTTCTGGCAGCTTGTTCCATACACCCACCACCACAAAAGTTACCCCACAGATTCCTATTATATCTTTTCCCCTTCACCTTGAACCTATGTCCTCTGGTCCTCGATTCCCCTACCCTGGGCAAGAGATTTGGTGCACCTACCCGAGTTATTCCTCTCATGATTTACACACCTCTATAAGATCAAAGATCAAACGTGGGAAGGTGGGACTAGCATAGATGGGGCATCTGGGTGGCAATGTGAACTGTGAAGAGGATGTTAGGAGGTTGCAGGGTGACCTGGACAGGTTGAGTGAGTGGGCACATGCGTAGCAGATGCAGTATAATATGGATAAATGTGAGGTTATCCACTTTAGTGGCAAAAACAAGGGGACTGATTATTATCTATAATGGGGTTAGGTTAGGTAAGGGGGAGGTGCAGCGAGACCTGGGCGTCCTTGTACACCGGTCACTGAAAGTTGGCGTGCAGGTACAGCAGGCAGTGAAGAAAGCTAATGGAATGTTGGCCTTCATAACAAGAGGATTTCAGTATAGGAGTAGAGAGGTTCTTCTGCAGTTGTATAGGGCTCTGGTGAGACCACATCTGGAGTATTGTGTACAATTTTGGTCTCCTAATTTGAGGAAGGACATCCTTGTGATTGAAGCAGTGCAGCGTAGGTTCACGAGATTGATCCCTGGGATGGCAGGACTGTCATATGAGGAAAGATTGAAAAGACTAGGCTTGTATTCACTGGAGTTTAGAAGGATGAGGGGATTTCTTATAGAAACATAGAAAATTATAAAAGGACTGGACAAGCTAGATGCAGGAAAAATGTTCCCAATATTGGGTGAGTCCAGAACCAGGGGCCACAGTCTTAGAATAAAGGGGAGGTAATTTAAGACTGAGGTGAGAAAAAACATTTTCACCCAGAGAGTTGTGAATTTGTGGAATTCCCTGCCACAGAGGGCAGTGGAGGCCAAGTCACTGGATGGATTTAAGAGAGAGTTAGATAGAGCTCTAGGGGCTATGGGAATCAAGGGATATGGTGAGAAGGCAGGCACTGGTTATTGATAGGGGACGATCAGCCATGATCACAATGAATGGCGGTGCTGGCTCGAAGGGCCGAATGGCCTCCGTCTGCACCTATTTTCTATCTTGGTCGGCATGGGCAAGTTGGGCCGAAGGGTCTGTTTCCACGCTGTGTGACTCTATGACTAAGGAGCTGCTAGCTGTGGTGGGGTAGATTGCTTAGAAGGGATTGGCAGGATCGGCAGCCTAGGGCATTGACCAGTACTCTAAACTTGAAAGCAGTGTTTGTGGTGTAAATACGTTGCTGTGTTCATTGTTTACACAGTAAAGCTGGGAGGTTTGGCCTGCTGTGGACATTTTACCAATTGACTGCACAAGGTCACTGGGACATAAAATAAGAACATAAGAAATGTAAGAACAGGAGGACAAAAATGCTGGAGAAACCCAGCGGGTGAGGCAGCATCTATGGAGCGAAGGAAATAGGCGACGTTTCGGGTCGAGACCCTACGGTCTCGACCCGAAACGTCGCCTATTTCCTTCGCTCCATAGATGCTGCCTCACCCGCTGAGTATCTCCAGCGTTTTTGTCTACCTTCGATTTTTCATTCCCCGTTCATTCCAAGAGTTCTCCCGAGTTAAAAAAAAAATCAAACTTGTGGTAAGCACGGAGAATGAACGTAGCGGGTACGTCGGAGCTCGGGGACGTCTCTTAGTGGCTCATAGCGCTAACGGCAGGTACTCGGGAAGACTCGCCAACGGCAGGTAAGCACGGGAAGACTCGTGACGATTTTTCAACATGTTGAAAAATGTCCACGAGAGCCCCGAGTACCGACGAGCAGCCATTACCGTAAATCTCCCAGTTCGAATCGGGGCAAACTCGGGAGAGCTCTTGGAATGAACTCGTACCGTGGGACAGGGGTTTAAGATGAAAAGGCAGAAAGTGTGAGACAAAAGGATTGAAAAGTTGCGAGTTGTAAAGCTCGAGGAAGGAATATGGGGGAGAGGGGGGGGATGAGGGGAGAAATAAATGGGTCACAGGAGAGGGGAACGGGTGGGGCGTTATGGGGAAAATGGAGAGGCGGAGCAATAGGACACGTGTACCGATGTACAGTGAAAAGCTCCTCTTACTGCATGCTGTCCAGTCAGCGAATAGACTATACAACATTACAATCAAGCCGTCCACAAAGCACTGATACAAGATTAAAAATATTAACATTTAGTGCAAGATAAAATCCAATAAAGTCCGATTTAAGGTAGTTCAAAGCTCTCCAATGAGGTAGATGGGAGGTCAGATAGGATGGTTCAGTTGCCTGATAACAGCTGTGAAGAAACTGTCCCCGAATCTGGAGGTGTGCTTTTCACACTTCTGTACCTCTAGGATAACTAGGAATATTAAGCCTAATTTTCACTGATATTATGTAGGTATTTAAGATTGTAGAACTCAATGTTCATATCATTGGTTTGACCCAAGTGGAATAGGACACTGTTTGTGGTGTTTGGCTGTTCCGCTAAATCGTTGATGAAGATTGTAAATACTTGAGCCCCAATATTGATGCCTGTGGTATCGCATTTGTCAGCTTGCCAAGCTGTTAAAGATCTACTTGCTTCCAACTCTCAATCCACGGGCGTATAATGCTCCCATTTCACCTTGCGTGGCAAACATCTTGTGGGACCTTATCGGAAACCTGAAAATGCAAATACACCTGGATCGTCACAGTAGCAGGGACCCGGGTTCCATCCTGATCTCGTGCGCTGTCCGTGTGTGGAGTTTGCACGTTCTCCCGGTGACACCGTAGCCCCTAGGTCTGTACATCAGAGCTTGGGAGGTGGGACAAGGCAGGCGATCCATTTGGTTTGGTCGGCACGGACACGGTAGGTCGAGCAGCCTCATTTGCGGGACATTTGGGCGTATGGTCTGTTCCTTTATTGCAGATGCTGGTTCGATGGAGTGAGACTAATTGACTGGATCTATCAAAGGTAGATTAGAAGGATGAGAGAGAGGGGACCACGTTGAAACTTACCAAATAATGAAAACCCTAGGTAGAGTGGATGTAGAGAGGATGTTTCCACTAGTGGGAGAGTCTAAGACCAGAGGTCACAGCCTCAGAATATACAAACATACCTTTAGAAAGGAGATGAGGAGGAATTTCTTTAGTTAGAGGGTGATGAATCTGTGGAGTTCATTTGTTGCCACAGAGGCCGTAATTGGATATTTTTAAGACGGAAAATAACAGATTCTTGATTAGTACGGGTGTCTAGAAGGCAGTAGAATGGGGTTGAGAGGGAAAGATAGATCAGACATGATTGAATGGAGAGCCAGAACTCGACCCGAAACGTCACCCATTCCTTCTCTCCAGAGATGCTGCCTGTTACTCCAGCTTTTTGTGTCTATCTTTGGTTTAAACCGGCATCTGTGGTTCCTACATCTCCAAAGTCTAAAGCTGGAGATTTTAAGAGCAACCTCGTGCCCACCAAACTTGGTGGTCGGCCAGAAATATTGCTGAGGTACACAGACCAGAAACAGCAAAGGACATGAAGTGATTTAGCTTCAAACTGGACCAAAAGCAAACTCAGGAATGTCAACAGGAAGCCGTTCAGCACAAAGCGATCAAACATGTGATTCAGGGGGTCAGGAAAGGTTGAAATATCAAATTCCTACCAACTGGGTATCAGGGTGGGGGTTGGAATTGCAGGTACAAGGAACTGCAGACGCCGGTTTACAAAAACAAAAGGACACAAAGTGCTGGAGTAACTCAGCGGGTCAGGCAGCATCGGTGGAGAATGTGGATATGTGACGTTTCGGTATGGGAGCCTTCTTCAGACATTATAGGGAGGAGATGCAGGAAGAGCAGGACAAAGTCTAGCAGGTAATAGGTTGAGATGTGTAGGAAGGAACTGCAGATGTTGGTTTAAACTGAAGAAACAGGGCCTGCTGTGTTGAGGGGAGTGTGAGGAGTCTGGGTTCATTGTTTTTGTTTAGCATGGAGATACAGCGTGGAAACAGAAGAAAGAAAAAAGCTAGTTTGATGTTATTCCACATTTTTATCCACTCTAACGGCCAATTACCCTGCAAACCCGCACATCTTTGGGATGTGGGAGGAAACCGGAGCAATGGAGAAAACCCATACAATCACAGGGAGATTGCTCTGGGTAAAAGGATCTGTGCATTCAACCGATCTATTCCTCTCATGGTCGAGAGGTTGACCCCTCATCCTCCTGCGTTCCAAGGAATAGAATCTCCATTTTCTGTGTACACATGGAGACGGGCAAATCTCCATCTTACTGCCTGAATTTTAAGTAGCTGAACGACCTGCTGCCAAGCCCTTCCGCCACAGCACTGCTTTAGACTTTAGAGATACAGCGTGGAAACAGGCCCACCGACAGGCCGACCTGCGACCACTATCCTACACACTAAGGACAATTTTCAATTTACAGAAGCCCATTAACCTTAACTTTAAAAATTGAAGCTATGTAAGAACTGTAGCCAGTTTGTCATTTATTAACATTGGTAC
>NC_045998.1:11317882-11375382 GCF_010909765.2 Amblyraja radiata | reverse complement strand
AGGAAGGAAATGCAGAAGGTACACAAAATTGCTGGGGAAACTCAGCGGGTGCAGCAGCATCTATGGAGCGAAGGAAATAGGCGACGTTTCGGGCCGAAACCCTTCTTCAGACCCGGGAATGCAGATGCTGGTTTACACCCAAGGTGGACACAAAAAGCTGGAGTAACTCAGCGAGACAGGCAGCATCTCTGGAGAGAGGGAATAGGTGGCGTTTCATGTTGAGACCGGTCCTCACCCTTAACTTCTCGTTTAAGAAGGAACTGCAGATGCTGGAAAAATCGAAGGTCGACAAAAATGCTGGGGAAACTCAGCGGGTGAGGCAGCATCTATGGAGACCCGAGACGTCACCTATTCCTTCGCTCCATACACCCGCAAGTTACTCCAGCATTTTTGTCTACCCTTAATAGACAATACGTGCAGGAGTAGGCCATTTGGCCCTTCGAGTCAGCACCGCCATTCAATGTGATCGTGGCTGATCATCCCCAATCAGTACCCCGTTCCTGCCTTCTCCCCATATCCCCTGACTCCGCTATTTTTAAGAGTCCTATCTAGCTCTCTTGAAAGCATCCAGAGAACCTGCCTCCACTGCCCTCTGAGGCAGAGAATTCCACAGACTCACCACTCTCTGTGAGAAAAAGTGTTTCCTCGTCTCCGTTCTAAATTAACTTCTCCTTCGCCTCCTCCCACTTCCTCTAAATCCAAGCTTTGGACACTCACATGGGTCACCTATTCCTTTTCTCCAGAGATGCTGCCCAAAGATCTTAGAGCTCCACTCTAAGATCTTTGATGCTGCCTGTCCCGCCGAGTTACTCCAGCTTTTTGAATCTGTCCTCGGTTTAAACCAGCATCTGCAGTTCCTTCCTACACATCTATGTTGGTGTGTGACCTTCTCAAGTGCATGAGCTCTTTGCCCACTTAGCTACAATTATTGCCTTTCACAGGCAGGATTTCAGGGCTTTTAACTCTCACGCATGGCTGGACCGAGCGAGGGGAGTTGAAAGTCACAGAACCTGATATCGAGGCATTAATCACCAAACATTTCAAAGATATCCCAGCTATGCACACACTCCAAATCTCACTTCAGGTGCTCGTTGAGCCAGAACTCCTTCCTGCTAAAACTCTCCATTATTGTCCGTGCCATTAAACATTCGCTCTTAAGGATGTAAATGAATCTGCAGGTAAACAAAGTGCATGAATGAGCATTTTGCCTCGAGTCGCGGCAGTCATTTGGAGGTCAATCGTATAGCGTAAGAAGGAGCTGCAGATGCTGGGTTTATTTATCTATTTGATGGGCCAAATGGCCTAAATATGCTGCTATAACTTATGAACTTTCCCCCTCTCCCCATATACCCTGCCCTCTAGTGTTGGACATTTCCACACTGGGGTAAAGGGTTCTGATTGTCTACCCTATCTACGGCTCCCATCATTTTACACTCTTCTATCAAATATGCCCCCAACCTCCAAGCTTCCAGAGAAACCAATGCAAGTCTGTCCAGTTTCCCCCCGTAGCTGAAACCTTCCAAACAATTTAAAATTGTACATAGATTATATTATTCAAAAACAAGATTGAACAAATTTTATCCAAATATATCCGCCACTTGTGATAAATGTCTAGCCCAAAAGGCAACTATAACACACTCCTTAGTTTCCTGCATAAAACTTTATAGATTTTGGAATGATATTTTTGAAATATTTACAAAATTATTCAAGACAAGAATGGAACCTAATACTGAAATGATTATATTTGGCGTAATGGAAGATGGGAATAAATTGAACACATCTCAAAATCTATTCCTTAACTATGGTTTAATAATAGCAAAAAAATTAATTCTTAAATTTTGGAAGGGTACATCAATACCAACGCTTAAAATGTGGATTGCAAGTATGTTGGACACCGCTCATCTTGAGGAAATGCGATTCCTCCTAATGGATAAATCAGACCAATTCATAACGAGTTGGTCTCCATTCGTCGTTTTTTTGGAATCATATGGTGCAACACAATTGTAAAAAATAACTGTTTCAGGACTGGACGAGGGTTGGTCAAGATTATAAATAATGATCTCCTTTTCTTTTTTATTTTATTTTATTTTCTCTTTCTCTCAACTTTCTTCATTTACTCGTTTTCTTTTTTCACACACTATATATTTCACATCTTTCTATCCTTTACTATCTAACTTCTTTTTCTTATTCTAATCTTTTTTCAGTGTAACAAAAAAAAAAGAAAAGAAGTTGTACATAAAATGTATTATGAAAATATATATTAGGCACTTTGGTGCCATATGACTGTACTTACTTCTAATAAAATAAAATATTTTTTTAAAAAAACATTCGCTCTTAAGGATGTAAATGAATCTGCAGGTAAACAAAGTGCATGAATGAGCATTTTGCCTCGAGTCGCGGCAGTCATTTGGAGGTCAATCGTATAGCGTAAGAAGGAGCTGCAGATGCTGGGTTTATTTATCTATTTGATGGGCCAAATGGCCTAAATATGCTGCTATAACTTATGAACTTTCCCCCTCTCCCCATATACCCCTGCCCTCTAGTGTTGGACATTTCCACACTGGGGTAAAGGGTTCTGATTGTCTACCCTATCTACGGCTCCCATCATTTTACACTCTTCTATCAAATATGCCCCCAACCTCCAAGCTTCCAGAGAAACCAATGCAAGTCTGTCCAGTTTTCCCCCGTAGCTGAAACCTTCCAAACAAGACAGCATTCTGCAGGCACCTCATATTTCGCTTGGGCAGCTTACACCCCAGCGGTATGAACATTGATTTCTCTAACTTCAAGTAACCCCTGCTTTCCCTCTCTCTCCATCCCACCCCCTTCCCGGTTCTCTGACCAGTCAATAGACAATAGGTGCAGGCGCAGGCCATTTGGCCCTTCGAGTCCACTCCGACCAGCGATTCCCACACACTAACACTATCTTGCACACATTTGGGGCAATTAACAATTTACGATTTTACCAAAGCCAATTAACTTTCAAACTTGTACTGTAAGTCTTTCGAGCGTGGGAGGAAACCGGGAGAAAACATGTCACGGGGTACAAGCTCCGTACGGACAGCACCCGTAGTCAGGATCAAAGCCGGGTCTCCGGCGCTGTGTGGCAGCAACTCTACCGCTGCGCCACCGTGCCGTCCAGTTGATGTGATGTGAGATCCTGTGCACTGTATCTGTGTAGAGAAGACTTCATTCCTCTGTTTTGGTTCCTCTGCAGGTATGCAGACAGATCTGGCTGGGCCTGTTCGACTCCAGATCATCAGTCATCCCAGATTACAGGGATCCACAGAAAATCAAGGAATTCCTACAGGATAAATATGAGAAGAAAAGATGGTGGGTGATCACGCATTTATGCCGAAGATCATACATTCTCAGTAATCCAATGACTGTTTCTGTTCCCGCTCGGAATACCGCTGTTTAATTTAGATGTCAGTTGCATAAGGAGTCAGTGCCGACAGAAAAACCTGCAAATGGATCTCAGCCAGTGCTTGTATAGTGGACGGAAAGGTGCCAGCTCACGTGATGCTATTGACTGCTGTAGATGATCAATCCAGTCCGGCCTGTACAACAGAAACGATCACACATATCTGTACCCTCACAACTTTGCCCTTTAGAGGGATATCTGAGGTAGGATGTGCTCATGTATGTGTTCAAGAGAGAAGCGCTCTTGATGTTTTCAAGAGCAAGTTGGATTTAGCTCTTAAGGGCTTGTCCCACTGTACGAGGTAATTCAAGAGCTCTCCCGAGTTTAAAAAAAAATCAAACTCGTGGGAAGTACGTAGCGGCTACGTCGGAGTTCGTGGATGTCCCGTAGCGGCTCGTAACGCTAACGGCAGGTACTTGGGAAACGCGGAAACTCGTGAAGTTTTTTCAGCACTAGGAAAAATGTCCACGAGAGCCCCGGGTACCTACGAACGGCCATTACCGTAATTCTTCGAGTTCGAATCAGGGCAAACTCGGGAGAACTCTTGAATTACCTCGTACAGTGGGACAGGCCCTGTAGGGCTAATGGAATTTGAGTTCGATTTAGCTCTTAGGGCTAACGGAATCAAGGGATGTGGGGAGAAAGCAGGAACGGGGTACTGATTTTGGATGATTAGCCATGATCATATTGAATGGCGGTGCTGGCTCGAAGGGCTGAATGGCCTACTCCTGCACCTATTTTCTATGTTTCTATGCCGGCTCTGGAGGAGGCTTAGGAGGGAATGATCCCAGGAATGGGAGGGTTAAAATGATGAGCGTTTGAAGGCAGTGGGCCTCTACTCGCTGGAGGTTAGAAGGATGAAGGGGTACCACATTGAAACTTTTGAATTGCGAAACACCTGCTTAGAGTGGATGTGGAGAGGATGTTTCCACTAGTGGGAGAGTCTAGGACCAGAGGTCACAGCCTCAGAATTAACGGACGTTCCTTCTTAAAGAAATTCATCCTCATCTCCTTCTTAGAGATGAGGATGAATTTCTTTATTCAGAGGCTGGTGAATCTGTGGAATCTTCATTCCCTTAGAGGTTGAGGCCAATGTAAGCAGATATTTTTAAGGCAGAGATAAATAGATTCTTGATTAGTACGGGTGTCAGGGGGTTATGGGGAGAAGGCAGGAGAATGGGGTTAGGAGAGAGAGCTAGATCAGCCATGATTGGATGGCGGAGTAGACTTGATGGGCCGAATGTCCTAATACTGCTCTCATCACTTATGAACATATGATATTGGCCAAACGCAGGCAAACAGGACTGGCTCATGAAAATAACAGCAGATCCACTTCTGGGACGCAACGATCTGCCTGGCTTCTGCTTCATCTTGGATTTTGTAACTAAACTAAACGGCGGGCGGCACGGTGGCGCAGTGGTAGAGTCGCTGCCTCACAGCGCCAGAGACCCTAGTTCGATCCTGACCATGGGTGCTGTCTGCATGGAGTTTGTACGTTCTTCCCCGTGACCTGCGCGGCTTTTCTCCGGGAGCTGCGGTCTCCCCCCACACTCCAAAGACGTGCGGGAGTGTAGGTGAATTGGCCAAGTAAGATTGCAAATCGCTGACGGTGTGTGCACGATTGTGTTAGTGTATGGGGATCACGGACTTAGTGGGCCGAAGTGCCTGTTTCCGCGCTGTATAAACTCAACTGCACTAAACTAGATTAAACTAAACTAGGTGGGACATATTAGTCGGCATTGACGATTTGGACTGCTCTATCATTGACGCTGTGACTGTTACTATTAGAAACAGAAACATAGAAAATAGGTGCAGGAGTAGGCCATTCGGCCCTTCGAGCCTGCACCGCCATTCGATACGATCATGGCTGATCATCCAACTCAGTATCCTGTACCTGCCTTCTCTCCATACCCCCTGATCCATTTAGCCACAATGGCCACATCTAACTCCCTCTTAAATATAGCCAATGAACTGTGGCCTCAACTACCTTCTGTGGCAGAGAATTCCACAGGTTCACCACTCTCTGTGTAAAAAATGATTTTCTCATCTCAACCTAAAAGACTTCCCCCTTTATCCTTAAACTGTGACCCCTTGTTCTGGACCTCCCCAATATCGGGAATAATCTTCCTGCATCTAGCCTGTCCAACCCCTTAAGAATTTTGTAAGTTTCTATAAGATCCCCCCTCAATCTTCTAAATTCCAGCGAGTACAAGCCGAGTCTATCCAGTCTTTCTTCATATGAAAGTCCTGACATCCCAGGAATCAGTCTGGTGAACCTTCTCTGTACTCCCTCTATGGCAAGAATGTCTTTCCTCAGATTAGGAGACCAAAACTGTACGCAATACCCCAGATGTGGTCTCACCAAGACCCTGTACAACTGCAGTAGAACCTCCCTGCTCCTATACTCAAATCCTTTTGCTATGAATGCTAACACCTGCATGCCCACTTTCAGTTTACTTTTAGAAGTATTTGGGCCCATTCTTCTGGGAAAGTGAACCGGCATGTCACACACGTGACCAGATGTCATCGCACAAAGTGAAACGTTAAAAAAAATTCTTGTAAGAGATCCATCTTGCTCATTGGCTATTTCCCCCCACCTGCAGGACTATAATGCATGTCTGCTAAAGATGTGAACATTCCAGCTTTTTTAAAATTCACAAGAGTTTGAAAAAGGGCTTCCGTGCCGCGTCACACACGTGACCAGCCCTATTTGACCTCTTGCCCCAAACAAACATTGTCAGCAAAACATATAAATATTTCACTTGATAAACCGGAAAAAAATATATGAATCCTCTGTGCAGGACAAAACAATATACCTGTAATGCTTTCAGAATGATAAGAGATGTATTCCACACTTTTTTCCATCTTTTTTAGTCACACACTTGACTAAGAATGGCCCATTTGCAGTGGAAATAGAAGAATATTTGAAATGTTGAGGCATAAAAGCTGGCAGGCAGGCTTGAAGGCGGTTTAATCCCTATTTTCCTTTGTAAGAAGGAACTGCAGATGCTGGCTTACACCGGAGATAGACACAAGATGCTGGAGTAACTTAGCGGGTCAGGCAGCATCTGTGGAGAAAAGGGATAGGTGACGTTTCGGGTCGAGACCCTTCGTCGGTCTGATAGTCTGGGAGGTGGGAGAAACTGGAGGTATAGGAAGGTTCAGAACAAAGCTGAGCCTGCATCGATGACTCAGGGAAGGTGGAGTCCACAATGGTCCATTGTTGGCTGGGGAGAAGATGATAATGAAGGAATACAAACAGTGAATTTGCAAGAGGGCCAGGGTGGTGGAGGGACAGGGAGAGAGTAAATGCAAGGGTTGCTCGAAGTTTAGTTTAGTTTAGTTTAGAGATACAGCGCTGAAACAAACCATTTGGCAGCGACCAGCGATCCCCGCACACTAACACTATCCTGCACACACTAGGGACAAGTTGCCCAAGCGAATAACGGGGGCAACGCAAATATTTTCCTGGCTGGCGTTAATTTGGTTTTGTCTGTGATTACAGGTATGTTCCTCCCGAGCGCGTAAAGGTGTCTGCGGCCACTTCAGCCACCACCTCACTTAGCAGCAGAAGCAGCACGCCCGACATTAAACCTCTGAAGAGCCTGGTGGGAGAATCAGCTCCAGCCCTGACTGTCACGAGAACCGTCAGTCAAGTACTGTCAGCATGATGGTGGGGGGAGGGGGAGGGGCAGGGGGCAGGGGGGAGGTGGGGGCATGGATTTTCTAGCTTCCTAACTCAACTTAACTCAACAACTGTAGCCACCAAGTACCTCATTGAAACCCTCATTGAAACTTGCCAAATAGTGACAGGGCTTGGATATTGTGGATGTGGAGGGAGAGTCTAGGGCCAGAGGTCACAGCCTCAGAATTAAAGGACGTTCCTTCAGGAAGGAGATGAGGAGGAATTTATTTAGTCAGAGGGTGGTGAATCTGTGGAATTCATTGCCACAGACAGCTGTGGAGGCCACAAGTCAGTGGATATTTTTAAGGTAGAGATAGATAGATTCTTGATTAGTATGGATGTCAGGGGTTATGGGGAGCAGGTAGGAGAATGGGGCCTGGAGGGAGAGATAGATCAGCCATGATTGAATGGCGGAGTAGACTTGATGAGCCGAATGGCCTAATGCTGCTCCTATCACATATGAACTTTACTGGCTTTCCCTGGCACTAAACATTATTCGCATTATTCCCTTCATCATCTATCTGTACACTGTGGATGGTTCGATTGCAATCATGTATTATCTATCCGCTGACTGGTTAGCATGCAGTAGAGCTTTTTCCTGTACCTCAGTATACATAGAATCGTGGAAAAAGCCCTTCGGCACAACTTGCCCACACCGGCCAACATTTCCCAGCTACACTAGTCCCACATGCCCGCATTTGGCCCATATCCCTCCAAACCTGTCCTATCCATGTACCTGTCCAACAGGTTTCTTAAACGATGGGATAGTCCCAGCCTCAACTACCTTCTCCGGCAGCTCATTCCATACACCCACCACCCTTTGTGTGAAAAATGTACCACTCAGATTCCTATTAAATCTTTTCCCCTTCACCTTAAACCTATGCCCTCGTGTCCTCGATTTGCCTACTCTGGGCAAGAAACTCTGTGTATCTACCCGATCTATTTCTCTCATGATTTTACACACATCTACAAGATCACCCATCCTCATGCGCTCCAAGGAATAGAGTCCCAGCCTATTCTATCCCTCCCTATAGCTCAGACCCTCTAGTCCTGGCAACAATAGACAATAGGTGCAGGAGTAGGCCATTTGGCCCTTTGAGCCAGCACCGCCATTCAATGTGATCATGGCTGATCATCCCCAATCAGTACCCTGTTCCTGCCTTCTCCCCATATCCCCCGACTCCGCTATCTTTAGGAGCCCTATCTAGCTCTCTCTTGACAGTATCCAGAGAACCGGCCTCCACCTGAGGTAGAGTATTCCACAGACTCGCAACTCTCTGTGAGAAAAAGTGTTTCCTCGTCTCCGTTCTAAATGGCTTACCCCTTATTCTTAAACTGTGTGTGTGGCCCCTGGTTCCGGACTCCCCCAACATCGGGAACATCCTCGTAAATCTTCTCTGTACCCGTGCCAACTTGATGCCCAGAATTGAACGCAATGCTCCAAATACTGTGTAGAGAGGAACTGCAGGTGCTGGTTTAAACCAAAGTTAGACACAAAATGTTGTAGTAACTCAGCGGGATTGGCAGCATCTCTGGAGAGAAGGAATGGGTGACATTTCAGGTCGAGACCCTTCTTCGGTCTAAATACTGTATTGAATACGTGTAGTATTGAACTCAACGCTGCACGTGACAATAAACTAAACTAAACTAATTTAATATTACTTTTCTCTCTCCTCCTCCAGCCCGTGGGTCAGGCACAGATGCAGCAGGCACAACAGCAGCAAGCAAAGAGGTCGCAGATGGATCTCCTGGCTGACATTGGGGGCGACCCCTTTGCCACCCCTGCACCCCAGCATGCAGCCACACAGGCCTTTGGGGCTTTCCCCGGCTTTGGAGGTAAGATTTATTGAGTTTAGTTCAGAGATACAGCACGGAAACTGGCCCTTCAGCCCACCAAGTCCGTGCCGACCAGCGATCCCCGCACATTAGCGCCATCCTACGCACACCAGGGACAATTTACATTTACACCAAGCCAATTAACCTACAAACCTGCACGTCTTTGGAGTGTGGGGCGAAACCGAAGATCCCGGAGAAAGCCCACTCAGGTCACTGGGAGAACGTACAAACTCCGTACAGACAGCACCCGTAGTCGGGATCGAACCTGAATCTTTGGCTCTGTAAGGCAGCAGCCCTATCGCTGCGCCACCGTGCCACCCTTGGAGATAAGCTAAACCAGCCTCATTCTCTGCAGTAGACATAAATGTTGGAGAAACTCAGCGGGTGAGGCAGCATCTATGGGGTGAAGGAAATAGGCAACATTTCGGGCCGAAACCCGTCGTTTTCTGCGACTCCCTTCATCTCCATTCGGTCTTTTCTCTTCCCTCCTGAAGCTATCGTCTGCACAGTTCCACAGACCTCTGGCCTCTACCACTACCCTCTACTTCCTTAGAAGGCTTAGGAAGTTCAGCATGTCCCCAAAAACTCTCACCAACTTCTACAGATGCGGCATTGAAAACGTTTTATCGGGATGCATCACAGCTTGGTTTGGGAACGGCACCATCCAAGACCACAAGAAATGAAAGAGACTTGTGGACGCAGCCCAGACCATCACGCCAACCAACCTCCCTTCCATTGACTCAATTTACACCACATGCTGCCCCAGCAAGGCCAGCAACATAATCAAGGATGAGTTGCACCCCGGCCACTCCCCCTTCTCCCCTCTCCCATCGGGCAAGAGGTACAGAAGTGTGAAAACGCACACCTCCAGATTCAGGGACAGTTTCTTCCCAGCTATTATCAGCAACTGAGGTAGATGGGAGATCAGGACCGTTCTCGAGTTGGTGATAGGATAGTTCAGGTGCCTGATAACAGCCTGGAAGAAACTGCCCCTGAACCTGCAGGTCCGACATCTCGACCTGAAACGTCACCTATTCCTTTTCCCCGGAGATCTTAAGAACTGCTCTGTGTAAGAAAGAACTGCAGATGCTGGTTAAAATCGAAGGTAGATACAAAATACTGGAGTCACTAAGCGGGTGAGGCAGCATCTGACGACAGAAGGAATGGGCGACATTTCAGACAGAAGAAGGGTCACGAAACGTCACTGAAACGTCTCTCCTCAGATGCTGCCTCACCCGCTGAGTTACTCCAGCATTTTGTGTCTACCTTAAAAACTGCTGTATTCTTCATGTAGCGAAGGTAAACGTGGCAACGTTTCTTGGGGTTTACAGCCAACCTTTTTGTTTGTATCCAGTCCAGCAAACTGCACATGCGAGTTTTCCGACCTTCAATGCGTTCAGTGGAGGTGGTGCCACAGGTAACGTCGGAGGTTTCCCCTCGGTCCACCAAGCCCCATTCCAGGCCCAGCCCGCGGCATCAGGTACAGTATCCAGCCATGTTTATCTCCTCTCAGCGTGTCAGTCATTGAATTTGTGAAGGGTTTTACACCCAGAGAGCCTGTGGATAGTGTGGCGTGCCTCAGGAATCGGTGCCAGGGCCCAATTCAGTTCACTTTGGTTTCTTGTCACGTGCACTGAGGTACAGTGAGAAAGCTTTTCACCTTCTCAGGCGACAGGGCCACAGTTTAAAGGAGGTATGCAGGGCGAGTGCGTTTTTTAAATTATAAATATTAAGTAGCAGAGAGCAGTGAGTGCTTGGAACCCGCTGCCTGGGGTGGTGGAGGAAGCAGATACGATAAGTTGCATTTACAATGCTCATAGTGCAGGGAATGGAGGGATATGGATTGCATGTGGCATCATGTTCAGCACGGACATTGTGGGCTGAAGGGCCTGTTCCTGTTCTATGATAAGCTTGCCAGTCTCAAGCAGTTCCTTATTTTATGTTAGGATTTGCGAATTTCCAGTTCAAGGGCAACGACTAGCTGCCGTCCCAAGGCAACGGGACAGACGTGCCTGTGCAGCGGTCCTCTCCCCCCCCCCCCCCCCGTTGTCCAGTGAAGCCCACCGCGCCACGACAGAGGGCGTGTAACATTGGTGTGTAAATCACAACTACTCGGCACGGCAGGGTCACGAGGGTGGCGCGGTGGCACAGCGCCAGAGCTGCTGCCTCACAGCGCCAGAGACCCGGGCTCCTCCCCGACCACGACCAAGGGTGCTGTCTGTACGGAGGCTGCACAGGTCCTCTCCGGATGCTCTGGCCTCCACCCACACTTGAATTCACTGCCACAAAAGGCCGTCAATGGATATTTTTAAGGCAGAGATATGTAGATTCTTGATTACTTGGTTTCTTGGACCTCCAAAATATTCCAAATGGAATTTAAACTGGAGGTGGTACCTCATGGTGGTACCACCTCTCCCTTCCTCTCTCTCCCCCCTCCCTCCCTCCCCCACACCTCTCTCCCCCTCCCCTCTCTCCTCCCCTCCCCCACTCCTCTCTCCTCCCCCTTTCCATCTCCTCCCCCCTCTCCCTCTCCTCCCACCCTCTCTCCACCACCCCCTTCCCTCTCTACCCCACCCCCTTCCCTCTCTCCCTCCACCCCCTGCCCCTCTGTCCCTCTTCCACCTCTCCCCCTACCCCTCCCTCCCCTCTCTCCCACTTATCCCACCCGTCTCCCTCTCCATCCCCCACCCCTCTCTCTCCCCCTCCCTTCCCCCTCCCTCACCCCCACCCCTTCCCCTACCCCTCTGTCCCTCTTCCACCACTCCCCCTACCCCTCTACCCCTCCCTCCCCACCCACTCTTCCACTTCTCTCCCCCCCTCTCTCTCCCCTCTCTCTCCCCACCCCTCTTAGTTAGTGCGGGTGTCCAGGGTTATGGGGAGGAGAATGGGTTTAGGAGGGAGAGATAGATCAGCCTTGATTGAATGGCGGAGTAGATTCGATGGGCCGAATGGCCTAAATATGACCTCATTACTCCATTGGTGTTTGTTGTTTGCATCAAAGACTTTGAGAATGTTGCAGGCAAGATTAGTAAGTTTGTAGATAGATCTAAAGCAGGTGGTATTGTAGAGAGCGAAGATGATTAAACGAAGTTTACAGCAGGATCTTGATCCGTTGTGGGCTGACCAATGGTTAAAATGAATCAAAACATTTGGGTACTATGACAAGTCTTGGGTACTAAAAGACTTTTAGACAGGGACATGGAGAGGGATGTGGGGCAAAGGCAGGGAGCTGCAACTAGAGTACTTTGGGCATCTTGGTTAGCATGGGCAAGCTGGGCTGAAGGGCCTGTTTCGTGCTGTATGACTGTATGCTGTGCAAACACGCGTGTGGGCATGTACACACAGTGGGGTGGCTGAACTCGAGGTTATAGAGTGTTAAAGAAGGAACTGCAGATGCTGGAAAATCGAAGGTACACAAAAATGCTGGAGAAACTCAGCGGGTGCAGCAGCATCTATGGAGCGAAGGAGATAGGCAACGTTTCGGCCCGAAACCCCGAAGGAAATAGGCAACGTTTCGGGCCGAAACCCGGAAGGGCTTCGGCCCGAAACGTTGCCTATTTCCTTCACTCCTTAGATGCTGCTGCACCCGCTGAGTTTCTCCAGCATTTTTGTGTACCTTAGAGGTTATAGAGATAGTTTCAGCAGAAACGTTGATCGTGGACAGCAGTGTGAATATGAACAGGGGCATCGTGTGAACAGGGCAACCAAGAACCAGGGGACATCGGTTTTAGTTGAGGGGGAACCTGAGGGGCAACTTCTTGCACACACAGGGTGGTGGGTGTAAGGGGGCATCTTAGTTGGCATAGGCAAGTTGGGCTGAGGGCCTGTTTCCGAGCTGAATGACTTTATATGATATGTGTGAGTGCGTGCGTGCTCACATTGGTGTGGCTAATCTAGGGGATATAAGGAGAGCGACTGAGCAAACCAATAGGGATTTCAGGATATAGGGATGGCCAGTGTGGAAGAGTTGGGCCGAAGGGCCTCTTTCCACACAGTATTAATTCATGACTTGATGACTCTATCAACGTTTTTAGTGTGAATATAAAATTCATTGCTGTGTGGAGCAGCTGGGGCCAATGGAATAGACACTTTTGGAAGGGAAATGGATGACAGCATGGGGCAGATAAAGATACAAGTTTATGCTACTTGCATTTCATTGTAAGGACCAAGTGTATTTACTTGTAGAACCAGGGAACTGCAGATGCTGGTTAATGCACAGAAGGACACAAAGTGCTGGAGTAACAGAATGGTCTCAATCCGAAACGTCGCCTATCCATGTTCTCCAAAGATGCTGCCCGACCTGCTGAGTTCTGTGGAATGTGCACAGGCAGCATCTCTGGAGAGAAGGAATGGCTGTCATCGTCTGGTTTACTTAGAACAACTGATCATTCTTTTTTGCTCACACCGAAGATACACACAGAATGCTGGAGTAATTCAGCGGGACAGGCAGCATCTCTGGAGAGAAGGAATGGGTGACGTTTCGGGTCGAGACCCTTCTTCAGGCTGAGAGCCTGAGGGCCTGAGTCAGAGTGAGGTAGTTGCGTGCTGCATGACAGACTCTGACTCTCGAGCTGCCGGTGAAGTGTGCTGAGAGATTGGCGTCACCGGATATTAACTGTATTGTCTGCTGCCTTGAGTGAAGGGTGACATGGTGGCACAGTGGTAGAGTCGCTGCCTCACAGCTCCCGAGACCCGGGTTCCATTCTGACCACGGGTGCGTGTCTGTACGGAGTTTGTACATTCTCCCCGTCACCTGCGTGGGATTCCTCTGGGATCTCCGGTTTCCTCCAAAATCGTCCAGGTTTGTAGGTTAATTGGCTTGGTATGATTGTAAATTGTCGCTAGTGTGTGTAGGGTCGCTGGTCGGCGCAGACTCGGTTTCCACACCGTCTTGTCAATTGTCTACTCAAGATAGAGTTTCTTCTTCTTCTTCTTGCGTATGGCGTGCATCTGTCTGACAACTTGTTCTATTTGATCTTATTTGATTGTGCACGCCGGGTTGATTGCATTTGTCGAAACAGGGCGGACCACGTGAAGGTTGCAATCTCCCACCCCAAGAGAGAGCTAGACAGAGCTCTTAAAGATAGAGGAGTCAGGGGATATGGGGAGAAAGCAGGAACGGGGTACTGATTGGGGATGATCAGCCATGATCACATTGAATAGCGGTGCTGGCTCGAAGGGCCGAATGGCCTACTCCTGCACCTATTGTCTATTGTCTATTGTATCTAAACTAGACTAAAAGAGAGGGGGACACCTAAATTGCAGGGGGGGGGGGGGGAAAGCAGTTCTGTCGGAAAGGCATCATAGGAAACATCAAAGAGAATATACCAGGATGAATCTACAGTTTGAAGAAGATGGATGTAAATCTAATCCTTCATAATGGGTCAGCAGCTCACATCAGTGATTTATCATTTACTTCTCAAACACGTGATTGTTGATGTTAAACCCCCTGTAATGTTTGCAGCGAGACCAGCATCGCCATTGGTGCATTGCCTTTACTGCGTTGTGATGAATCAACTCTTTAAGATGCTGCCGACCTTCAGACAGTGCAAAGTCTTTGTATATCTGTTTTTTTTTTTTTCAATGAGTGGTACCTGTGTGTGAATTCAGCGTGTGTTTCCCAATTCACTGAAGTGTCTCCCCACTCCCAAATGTCAATGACACAGAGTTAACAAACAAACCCAGTGTTGACTTCACGCCATCTCACAGACTCTCCGTGCAGCTGTAAGTATCAGAAAGTAGACACAAAATGCTGGAGTAACTCAGTGGGACAGGCAGCATCTCTGGAGAGAAGGAATGGGTGACGTTTCGGGTTGAGACCGTTCCTCAGACCATTGGACCGGCCAGACTCGCAGAGCTCTGCAAAGCCCCATGTAAACATTGTTTGCTTCTTATGTCAGTTTCTTTTCATTTTAGCTTTTATTTCTGTTTGGTTTTTTTCCCTCCCATTTCCTTTTTTTTTTTTTTCTCCATTTGCAACAGGTGGTTCGAGCAGCGCTAACTTTGCAAACTTTGATACCTTCCCAAAATCTTCCAGCACTAGTTTCGGAGCGTTCACTAGCCCTCCCGCCACCTCCGTGCCCGCGGGTTCAACGGCCGCCTCCTCCGGTAAACATGCCACCTCGCAAGCCGACAAATACGCAGCGCTGGCAGATTTAGAAAGCATCTTTAACGCCCCTAATTCCACTGCAGGTAAGCGACAGTGAAACGGCGACGAAGGGGAACGGGGTGTGGAATGACGTGACTTCTAGGTGTACCAGGGAGAAGGGTACACAGCCTGACTCGCTGTGTAAAGAGAGCCCCCCACCATTCTGTCTCGGCAGGGTCCTTCATTGCCCGATTCTAAGGCCCTGTAGAAAATAATGCCCCTGTCCCACTTAGGAAACCTGAACGGAAACCTCTGGAGACTTTGCGCCCCACCCAAGGTTTCCGTTTGTGGTTCCCGGAGGTTGCAGGTGGTTGCCGGAGGAAGCAGGTAGGGAACCTGACAAAAACCTCCGGGAACCCCACGGAAACCTTGGGTGGGGCGCAAAGTCTCCAGAGGTTTCCGTTCAGGTTTCCTAAGTGGGACAGGGGCATTAAAGCCACAAAAGTCAGAGTCAATTTTATTCGTCACTGGCGCCTGAAGGTGCAGTGATT
This sequence comes from Amblyraja radiata, assembly GCF_010909765.2. Taxonomy (NCBI): domain Eukaryota; kingdom Metazoa; phylum Chordata; class Chondrichthyes; order Rajiformes; family Rajidae; genus Amblyraja; species Amblyraja radiata. The sequence continues at coordinate 11,359,798 of NC_045998.1, read as the reverse complement.
TGAATTTGCCAGCAGCGATACACTTGAAAAGAACACACAATACACAATAGAATTGAACACAGACATCCACCACAGCGTTCGTCACTGTGGTGGAAGGCAACAAGGTTCAGTCAGTCCTCCTCCTTTGTTCTCCCGTGGTCGGAGCCATAAACCTTCCGTAGTCGCCGCTACGGACGGCCAGATGTACAGACCCTCTCGTCGGGATGATCCAAACTCCGACGTTGGGACGGTCAAACACACTTGGAGTGCCCGAATCGGCCACTTTCCTACCGGAGCCCGCGGGCAGCTTCAGTGCTAGAGTAACTCATCAGGTCAGGCAGCATCCCTGGAGAACATGGATAGATAATATTTCGGGTCAGACCTGAAGAAGAAGGGTCCCAATTTCAACTCAAAGACCCAACCTACCTTAAAGGCTTTCTTTACCTTCAAAATGTCATCCATCTGCCTATCTGCCCTGGTCCCAACTATGTCCCAGCCCTCCAGCCCCCCTCGTACTGCTGTCGACTACCAATCTCTCCCGCTCCCTCTCAGTCCCGTGGCAAGGTCTCCACCCCAGGTTCTTTCAGCGTTCCCTTTTGTGCTCTTACTGCTGCTTGTAACCATTGGTCCTACACTCGAGAAAAGGCTGGAGTAACTCAGCGGGTCGGTCGGGCAGCATCCCTGGAGAACATGGATACGGTGACGTTTCAGGTCGGGAATCTTTTTCAGACTGATTCGGGGGGGGGGGGGGGGGGGAGAGAGAGAGCTAGATAGGGCTCTTAAAAATAGCGGGGTCAGGGGATATGGGGAGAAGGCAGGAACGGGGTACTGATTGGGGATGATCAGCCGTGATCACATTGAATGGCTCGAAGGGCCGAATGGCCTACTCCTGCACCTATTGTCTATTGTCTAAGAGGGGAGGGATAGAGCAAAGCGTGGCAGGTAACAGACAAACACAGGAGGGGTGGGGGTTTAGATAGGCAGATGGTCGGACAGAGATGAAAGAAAAGGATTGAAGAAGGGTCTTGACTCGAAACGTCACCTATTCCTTTTTGCCAGAGATGCTGCCTGGCCCGCTGAGTTACTCCAGCATCCTGTGTTTATCTTCAGTGTAAACCAGCACCTGCAGTTCCTTCCTACACGTGTTGTCACCTACGTTTGGCCACCTTGTCTTGCCTGTTGCACAGTGTTGTTTAGTTTAGAGATACAGCGTGGAAACGGGCCCCTTCAGCTCACCGAGTCCGCCCCGACCAGCGATCCCCACACACTCGCATCACCCTGTACACTTGGGCCACTTCAGTCTCTACCGAAGCCAATTAACCAACAAACCTGTATGTGTTCAGAGAATGGAAGGAAACCGGAGAACCCGGAGAAAAACCATGTGGTCACGGGGAGATCGTACAAATTCCGTACTGACAGCTTCTAACCCGGGTCTCTGGCGCTGTAAGGCAGCCACTCTACCGTTGCGCCACTGTGCCGCTTCTTGTTGTCATTTTGATCAAAGGCATCGGAGCCAGGTCCCCTCGTGTATGTGGACCTCACAATACAATACAATACAATACCGTTTATTTGTCATTTGAACCTCACATGAAGTTCAAACGAAATTTGGTTTCTGCAGTCATACAAGGAAAGAACCAAGACACACACCAACACAATTTACACAAACATCCATCACAGTGAATCTCCTCCTCACTGTGATGGAAGGCAAAGTCTTGTCTCTCCCCTGCTCTCCATTCCTCTCCCGAAGTCAAAGTCAAAGTCCCCGGCGGGCGCTAGCAAGTCCCACGGCCACTTAAAGCCGCGCCGGGCGATGTAAGGCCCTGCTCCGGGTCCCGATGTTGGAGCCCCCGGCGGGCGCTAGCAAGTCCGCGGCCATTTACAGCCGCGCCGGGTGATGTGAGGCCCCGCTCCAGGTCACTCTCAACCCCGCAATTCGGGCGGGAGAAGTCGCCGCTGCCGGTGCCCCGCAAAGCGGTCTCCCACCGGGGACCCGCGAGCTCCCGGTGTCACCATCCACCGGTGTCGGGTCGCAGCCGCGCGCCACCGCAGCTCTCCACACTCCGAAGCCGGCCAGCTCCACGATGGTAGGTCTGCAGCTCCGCCGGCTCCGTGACTTGAGCTGTCGTTCCGGTTGGAGGCCGCTCCATGGTGCTAGGCCCCAACGGCAACGGAGACCCGACAGGGAAAAGGTCGGGTCCCCGTACAGGGAAGAGATCTAAAAGTTTCCCCCACCCACCCCCCCGCCCCCCACACATACACAGTCAAAAACCCACCACAAACTATACCCTCAACAGGACAATAAAATAAAGACAGACGGACTGCAGAGGCCGCTGCGACGTCGGTCGCGCCGCCAACCCACCTAGAGGTCACTTAGTCCCGGTACAATAGACAATAGGTGCAGGAGTAGGCCATTCGGACCTTCGAGGCAGCACCACCATTCAATGTGATCATAGCTGATCATCCCCAGTCTGTATCCCGTTCCTGCCTTCTCCCCATATCCCCTGACTCCACTATCTTTAAGAGCTCTATCTAGCTCTCTGAACCGGCCTCCACCACTCTCTGAGACAGAGAATTCCACAGACTCACAACTCTGTGTGAAAAAATGTTTCCTCGTCTCCGTCCTAAATGGCTTACCCCTTATTCTTAAACTGTGTGTGGCCCCTGGTTCTGGACTCCCCCAACATCAGGAACATGTTTCCTGCCTCTAGCGTGTCCAAACCCTTAACAATCTGCATTGCATGTAAATAAGTGCTGTTTAAAGGCTGATGAGACCTCTTTTCACCATGGGGTGGGAGGGCAGCCTTCAATGCTGGGCTGTTACAAAATTCTTAAGGGGTTGGACAGGCTAGATGCAGGAAGATTATATCCGATGTTGGGGAAGTCCAGAACTAGGGGTCACACAGTTTAAGGATAAGAGGGAAGTCTTTTCGGACCGAGATGAGAAAATCATTTTTTACACAGAGAGTGGTGAATTTGTGGAATTCTCTGCCACAGAAGGTAGTTGAGGCCACAGTTCATTGGCTATATTTAAGAGGGAGTTAGATGTGGCCCTTGTGGCTAAAGGGATCAGGGGGTATGGAGAGAGGGCAGGGATGGGATACTGAGTTGGATGATCAGCCATGATCATGTTGAATGGCGGTGCAGGCTCGAAGGGCTGAATGGCCTACTCCTGCACCTATTGTCTATGTTTCTATGTTTCTCACACTGACAGTCTTGTGAGAGCGGCACAGTGGCACAGCGGGTAGAGCTGTTGACTCACAGCGCCAGAGGTCCAAGTTCCATCCTGACCCCAGATGCTGTCCGTGCCTGTGGAGTTTGCACGTTCTCCCCTGTGACCACGTGGGCTTCCTCGGGTGCTCCAGTATCCTCCCACATCACGAGAACCAGAGGACATAGGTTTAAGGTGAGAGGGGAAAGATTTAGTAAGAAGCTGAGGGGCAACGTTTCCACGTAGAGAGTGGTGGGTGTACGGAGCGAACTGCCAGTGGAAGTCGTTGAGATCGGTGCTACAACAGGTCCATGGACAGGAAGGTTTTAGACAGATATGGGTGAATCGCAGGCAGGTGGGACGAGTACAGATGGGGCATGGGCATATACCCACCATCCTCTGTGTGGAAAAAAAGTCCCTCAGTTTCCTGTTAAATCTTTCCCCTCTCACCTTAAACCTCTGTCCTCTGCTTATGGATCCCCTTACCCTGAGAAAAAGGACTCTGTGCATTCACCCAGTCTATTCTCCTCATGATTTTATACACCTCTATAAGATCACCCCCTCATCCTCCTACACTCCAAGGAATAAAGACCTAGCCTGCCCAACTTCTCCCTATAGCTCAGGCCTCAATGCCCCTCGTGATTTTACGCACCTCTATAAGATCAGACGGTACCCTTTGGTGAAGTGGTCAAACACTGGAGGTCTCTGAGACAATGTGAAGAGGGTGAGAGTTCAGGGTGACGTGAGGAAGAGGGTTTTTGTGCATCGTATTGTTGCAATCTGCAGCACACTTCCTGCAGTTTAGTGTTGTTTAGTTTATTGTCACGTGTACCGAGTCTCAGTGGAAAGCTTTTTATTTACGTGCTATTCAGTCAGCGGAAGACCATGCATGATTACAATCGAACCGTCCACAGTACACAGATAACATGATAAAGGGAATAACGTTTAGTGCAAGATAAGGTCCAGTAAAGTCTGATTCAAGATAGTCCGAGGGTCCCCAATGGCGTAGATGGGAGGTCAGGACCCCCTCTCGAGTTGTTGATAGGATGGTTCAGTTGCCTGATGACAGCCGGGAAGAAACTGTCCCTGCATCTGGAGGTGTGCGTTTTCACATGTGCCTGACGGGAGAGGGGAGAAGAGGGAGTGAGCGGGGTGAGACTGGTCCTTGACGATGCTGCTGGTCTTGCCGAAGCAGCGCACAGGTATGGTGGCGGCAGGTTATATTGTGGACTTCAAGATCGAATTGGATAAAAGCATGACGAAGAAGAGTTTGCAAGGCTGCGGAGAAAGTTGCTTTGTTGTGGAGGAGGAGGAGTATCTCCGTGTAGAGGCTGGGCTAATGGCACCCTGCTGTGCTGTAATCCATCTCCCTCTGCCCAGCCAGTCTGGAGAAGGGTCTCCATCCGAAACGTCACCCACCCATAGTTTAGATTGTTGTTCCAGACTCCTGTACATCGGCGAGACCAAGCGCAGGTTCGGCGATCGTTTCGCTCAACACCTCCTCCCAGTCCGCCTAAACCAACCCGATCTCCCGCTTGCTCCACACTTTAACCCTCCCCCTCCCGTCCCCACACTGACCTTTCTGTCCTGGGCCTCCTCCATTGTCAGAGTGAGGCCCAACGCAAATTGGAGGAACAGCACCACATATTTCGCTTGGGTAGTTTACACCCCAGCGGTATGAAGATTGACCTCTAAATTCAAGTAACCCTTGCTTTCCCTCTCTCTCCATCCCCTCCCCTTCCCAGTTCTCAGACCAGGCTTACTGTCTCTGACTACATTTTATCTCTGTACCGCGCACTCCCCTGACATCCGTTTGAAAAAGGGTCTCGACCCGAAACGTCACCCATTCCTTCTTTCTGGTGATGCTGCCTGCCCCGCTGAGTTACTCCAGCATTTTGTGTCTACCTTCGATTTAAACCAGGTTCTGCAGTTCTTTCCTACGCATACCTTCTTTAATTTAGTTTAGAGATACAGAGTGGAAAAAGGCCCTTCAACCCATCGCCGATCCCTGCATATCAACACTATCCTACACACACTAGGGACAATATTTAGATTTACATCAAGCCCATTTACCTACATACCTGTACGTCTTTGGAGTGTGGAAGATCTCGTAGAAAACCCACGTGGTCACGGGGAGAACGTACAAACTTCGTACAGACAGCACCCGTAGTCGGGATCGAACCCGGGTCTCTGGTGCTGCAAGCTCTGTAAGGCAGCAGCTCAACCCGCTGCATCAGCGTGCCACCCCTAATTCTCTCCAGCGATGCTGAAAATCCTGTGGGTGGGACAATGTTTGACAAGTAAAAGGGGAGTATGATAAATCTAAATGGTAATCTGTATAGTTTTGTTCTGAAGTGGTGCTTATTGGTAGAATGGTGGGTGTGTGGAACGAGCTGCCGGAGGAAGTACTTGAGGCAGGAACTATAACAACATTTGAAAGACACTTAGACGGTATTAGGTTTAGAGGGATATGGACCATACGCAAACCAAATGCGGGCAACTAGCTTAGATAGGGCATTTTGGACAGCATGGACAAGTTGGGCCGAAGGGTCTGTTTCCGTTCTGTATTACTCTTTAAGTGGAGTGCCAACTGCCGCCAGGATTAGTCACGGCGTCAAAGGTTACGGGGAGAATGGGCAGCACGGTGGCGCAGCGTTAGAGTTGCTGCCTCACAGCGGTTCGATTACGACCACGGGCGCTGTCTGTACGGAGTTTGTACGTTCTCCCCGTGACCCACGTGGGTTTTCTCCAGGATCTCCGGTTTCCTCCCACACTCCAAAGAGGTACAGGTTCGTAGGTTAATTGGCTTGGTATAATAATAAATTGTCGCTAGTGTGTGTGTGTAGATTAGTATTAATGAGCGGGGATCATTGCGATTATTATTATTAATAAGTTCACGGAGGGCAGAGGCGACAGCCTCAAAATTAAAGGACCTTCCTTTAGGAGGGAGATGAGGAGGAATTTCTTCAATCAGAGGGTGGTGAATGCGGAATTTATTGCCACAAAAGGCTGTGGAGGCCATCAGTGGATATTTTTAAGACAGAAATAAATAGTATGGGTGTCAGGGGTTATGGGGAGAAGGCAGGAGAATGGGGTTAGGAGGGAGAGATAGATCAGCCATGATTGAATGGCGGAGTAGACAATGGCCCGAATGGCTTCTGCTCCTATCACTTCTGACCTTCTGACCTCTGTGGACGGGCACCAGAACAAAATGACGGTGAAAGATGTGGGGAGTCTGCTGAAGCTTCAGTTGGTGTGTAGATTAGCTGCAGGGAAATGTCTGAAAGATACAATGTGGAAACATGCCCTTTGGCACACCGATCCCACCTTGACCATCCATCACCGGCACGGCGGCACAGCCTTACAGCGCCAGAGACCCGGGCTCCATCCTGACCACGGGTGGTGTCTGTACCGAGTTTGTGCGTTCTCCCCGTGACCGCATGGATGTTCTCCGTCCGGGTGCTCCGGTTTCCTCCCACACTCCAAACTAACACGTACAGGTTTGTCGGTTAATTAGCTTTCGTAAATCGTGTTCTTGTTTCTTCTTTTGTAATTCAATGTCGGATTTTGTTACGGCTTCTCTGCAGTAACCTGGGACAACTATTGTTTAGTTTAGTTTAGAGATACAGCGTGGAAACAGGCCCTTCGGACCACTGAGTCCGCGCCGACCAGCGATCCCCGTACACTAACACTATCCAATACACGAGGGACAATGTACTATTTTTTCCCGAAGCCAATTAACCTACAAACCTGCACATTTTCGGAGTGTGGGAGGAAACCGGAGCACCCAGAGGAAACCCACGCGGGTCACAAGGAGAATGTCCAAACTCTGTACAGACAGCACCTGTAGCCGGGATCGAACCTGGGTCTGTGGCACTGTAAGACAGTAACTCTACTGCTGTGCCACCGTGCTGCCCATTGTATCAAATAGTCGAATATACACAGACTGGGCCCCAAGTTGGTTATGCTACTGACCTTGGAGGGAGGAGATAGTAGATATATGATGTTTTGTGGTGACAGTTAACCTTGGCACTGGGAGGGGTGGATATGTGGGCTGAAGTGATAATGGGACTCCCCCCTCATATCTTTAAGAAACAGGCCCTTCGGCCCACCGAGTCAGTGCCGACCAGCGATCCCCGCACAATAGCGCTATCCTACACACACACACTAGGGACAATTTACAATTCCACAGAAGCCAATTAACCTACAAAACTGTCCGTCTTTGGAGTGTGGGAGGAAACCGGAGCACCCGGAGAAAACCCACGCAGTTCACAGGGAGAACGTTAAAACTCTGTACAGACAGCACCCGCAGTCGGGATCGAACCCGCATCTCTGGCGTGTGAGGCTGCAACTCTGCCGCCGTGCTGCCCCATTGCTGCTCCCACGTCTCCAGTTACTTGGGGCCGCAAGCTGTGGCCAGTTTTGCATGGACAGATCCTGTAAGCTCTGTGTGATAACCCTTAGACCTGGTGCCGGGTATGACAGTATTGCCGTTATGAGTGAGAGGAATGCGAGGCAGTTTAGAGGAGAGATTTTGAGTTTAGAGTGGGGTAAAAGCAATGCTAGCATTTATTTCAAGAGGGCTGGAATACAGGGATGTAATGCCGAGGCTCTATTAGGTGCTGGGCAGGCCGCATATGGCGTATTGGGAGCAATTTTGGGCACCAGATCTGAGGAGGGATGTGCTGGCTCTGGAGAGGGTCCAGAGGAGGTTTACAAGAATGATCCCAGGAATGAGTGGGTTAACATATGATGAGCGTTTGTCGGCACTGGGCCTGTACTCGCTGGAGATTAGAACGATGAGGGGGGGACCTCATTCAAACCTACCGAATGGTGAAAGGCTTGGATAGAGTGGATGTGGAGAGGATGTTTTCACTAGTGGGAGAGTCTAGGACCAGAGGGCACAGCCTCAGAATTAAAGAATGTCCCCCTACGAAGGAGACGAGGAATTTCGTCAAAGGGTGATGAATCCGTGGAATTCTTTGCCATAAAGCACTGTGGAGGCCTTCAATGGAGATTCTTACGGCAGAGATAGATTCTTGATTAGTACGGGTGTCAGGGGTTATGGGGAGAGTGGGATTAGGAGGGAGAGATAGATCAGCCATGATTGAATGACGGAGTAGACTTGATGGGCCGAGTGGCCTCTCTTCCCCTAACACTTATGACCTTATGACCTTCGTAGCGTGTAAGCTGTATTTTCCTGTTCCCTTCTCGGCCCAGCAGGTGGTCAGATGTCCAGCTTCAGTTTCACCTCCGCCGGCCAGCCGGCAGCCTCATCGAGTCAATACACAGGAGGCGAGTACAGCAGCGTCTTTGGTATTGGAGTGCCTTCAAGTCATGCCAGTGCTGGCACTAGCAGGTACAGTGTGGTCACTCCCCTCCCTCCACACCTTGTCTGCCATCATGGTGCTTTCAGTTAGAGCGTGGAACCCACCGAGTCCGCGTCGACCAGCGATCTCCGCACACTGACACTCTCCTACTCACACTAAGGACAATTTCACAATTTCAACTAAGCCAATTAACCTAAAAACTTGCACGCCTTTAGAGTGTGGGAGGAAACCGGAGCACCCGCAGAAAACCCACGCGATCACGGGGAGAACGTACAAACTCCACACGCACGCGCACACACACACACACACACACACACACACACACACACACACACACACACGCACACACACACGCACACACACACACACACACACACACACAGCACCCGTGAGACAGCAAGTTTACTGCGGCACCAGCGTGCCACTCCAGCATGGAAAGGGGCCTTTCAGCTCACCGAGTCTGCGCCAACCAACGAGACCCCATACACTAGTTTAGTTTAGACATGCACCGTGGAAACAGGTCGTTCAGCCCGAGTCGGCGCCGACCATATATACTAGTTCCATATATATATATATATATAATATATCCCCCATATACTCGTTCTATCCTTCACACTGTAGGTAATTTACAGAATCACAGAGAGAAGCACCCTCGACACTGTCCCATCACACACACACACACACACACACACTCCCAGGGCAGTCGACGGCCGCATTGGGGTTGGCTGGCTAGCTGCCCCTCTTCCGGGGTTACGTCCGTGCCCGCGAGTCCCTAGAGAGAGAACACGCGGTGTCCACGGGGACTTTGGAGGCCTTCCGTGTACGCTGGTCGCCGTGGGAGGTCGCGTGTATTGTTGATAAAGTTGGCGATATATTCATCCTTTGTCCGTTTGTTTGTATACTGTCAAAATAGGTAGCCTTTGATTGTGTTTAATACTGTTAATATGTTTATTTTTATTTTCTGAATGAAAGTATTTGTATTATTAAAAAAATAATTAAAAAATGGGTTAGACACAGAATGAACCTCCTCTACACCATCCTGTCACACACACACACACACACACACACACAGTGAGTGCAGGGACTGCAAGGTGTTTAATGCTCCCTTTATATCTTGTGTTAAGATGTTTCAGTTGCTGACGTATCTCCTATTCTCATTTGGTTTTCAGTATCTCCGGAACAGTGAGTGGAAGCCAAGTGCCTACACAGCAATCTGTTGCTACTAGTACAGCTAACTTTGGAGGTATTGTTTATACACAGATCACATCGAGTCATGTTTCCTCACTTGGCCCCATGCTCCTGTTGTGCTAATCCATACTCCATGTCCGCTCTGCTTCAATGCTAGGAAGCGGGGGACTGCCCAGGCACAAAGTGGAGGGTGATGTTGCCATTTGGTCGTGAGGGGGTCCCCCCGTGTGGGTCCCCTCTATGTAAGGATTGTTCCCCTTTACATCGGGGACCTGGTGTGGAAGGCACTGCGCTGAGGAGTCCCGTGTAACCTGTTTATAGCCCAGTTCACAGTCTCGCTAGCCGCCTGCCACTTTTGTGTTCCACGTAAATATGGAGTGTCACAGGGGTGTCAAAGATGAGGACGGTGGGTGTGAGGTTGCAGCCGCTGTTCCAATATCTAAAGGGGTTGCTCCTTGCCTTCTGGCTGCACCTCACACCCACCGTCCTCATCTTTGACACCCCTGTGCGTAAGGGATCGGGTAAAACTGAGGATGCCCTGGTTGGGTTGCCCCTGGGCCATCCGCGAGTCACGTTGCCAGGCGGAATAGGGCACCGCCCAGGTCGGCTGCCTGCCTCTTTACCTGGGTTACGTCCGTGCCCGAGTGGCACTGGAGACGGATTACGAGCGGTCCACGGGCACCCTAGGGGATTTCCGGCACCGCGGGGGGTGGAATGTATCCTTGACAAGGATTGTAAGATAGTTATTTGAAAAGTGATTCGATAAGTTGGTGATTTTGTATTATGGTGGTGGGTGCGATACCACTGTTTTGGTTTATAAATATTATTTTTTATAATAATTGAATAAAGGTTTTTTTATTTTAAAAAAAGAGGGGAGAGAGTGTTACTATTTTTGGATGTGGCCACAGGGGGAGATGGCAGACCTACCGGCAGTCTGTTTGTCTTTTCATTCTTTTTGCTATTTTTTTTTTTTTATAGTTTGTTTTATTGTTCTTTAGTGTGTTTTATGTGGGGGGAGGGGAGTGGGGGAAACTTTTTTCATGTTCTTACCTTCCCGGAGATGTGATCAATTTTGGGATCACATTCTCCGGGTGCTGCGGCCTACAATCGCTGGAGCTGGAAGCCTCCTCGGACTGTCGTGAGCCCCACCCCAGGGCGCGGATTTAACATCGGAGCGGGTCGCTTGCCTGGGATCCCTCCCACCGTAACCACCGCAGACTTTAACATCAAGGGCTCGCAGTCTCGGGTGAGGCCGAGTCAGGTGCCCCAATGCCGCGGAGGGTTCGACCAGCCCCGACGTGAGATACGATCGCCCGGCGCGGGGGAGCTGACATCCCCCCGATGCGGGAGTGGAGCGCCTCGACGCGGAGGGCCTGAACGCCGGCTATGGGAGTCAAGATCGTCCCGTCAACGGGGGCTCGAGGCCCACGACCGAGGAAGAGCTTGGGGAAGGACTTGAACTTTATTTTGCCTTCCACCACTGTGAGGGGTGTGTAGGAGTCACTATGGTGGATGTTCAATGTTAAAATATGTTTTGATTGTTCCGTTTCCAAGATGGCTGCCGGAAGGGAGAGTGAACGCTAGCGCGATTAGCTGCCGCTGCTCTCTCTCTGCATTGGGTATTGTTGATGTCCTTACTATTTATTTTTTATTTTTTGTTGTTATATTTTTTTTTGTTTTGTTTCATTCCACTTACATGTTTTGTAATCTGCTTACTAAATTTTGTAAGGTGTCCTTGAGAGTCCTTGAAAGGCGCCCATAAGTATAATGTATTATTATTATTATTATTATTTTTATAAATGGCACCACAGGTAGAAACGGTGGTCAAAAAAACATTTGGCACTTTGTTCCTTCGTCAGTCAGAGTATTGAGTATAGAAGTTGGGAGGTCATGTTGCAGTTGTATAAGATGTTGGTTAGGCCGCATTTAGAGTATGGCGGTCAGTTCTGGGCACCATGTTATAGGAAAGATATTGTCTAGCTAGAAAGAGTGCAGAGAAGATTTATGAGGATGTTGTTGGGACTCGAGGGCCTGAGCTACAGGGAGAGGTTGAGCAGGCTGGGACTCTATTCCATGCAGCGCAGGAGGATGAGGGGTGGATCTTATAGAGGTGTACAAAATCATGAGAGGAATAGATCGGGTAGATACACACAGAGTCTCTTGCCCTGAGTAGGGGAATCGAGGACCAGAGGACATAGGTTTAGGGTGAGGGGGACCTGTTTTCACGCTGTATCTAGGGTTGCCAACTGTCCCATATTAGCCGGGACATCCCGTATATTGGGCTAAATTGGTTTGTTCCGTATTTGACCGCTACTACTCGGGTCGAGGGGAGTCGGGTCGGACCCCGCCTCACCCGTCCCGATGAAGTGCAGCCCGTGAAGTGCATCAGCAGCAGCAGCAGCAGCAGCGCCTCGCCCGTAGCCCCGTCGGTCGGTCGGCAGCCCGGCCAGCTGTCCGACCTTCGGACCTTCGCTGACCGCCGACACCACCACCACCCCTCCTTCTCACAGCCGATCGTCGGTTCACGAGTTGGACGGAGCACTGGACTGTGCGTGCGACGTCGCGCGGGCCAAAACTCCTCAGCTGGCCCTCCGGCTGGGCTTTGTGTGCAGTCCAGCACCCGGGGCCAACTCATCATTCACCCAGCCACGGCCCAGTCAGTCAACGAATTGCCGTGGGGAATTTGTCCCGTATTTTGACCTTTTGTCCCTTATTTGGGAGTGAGAAAGTTGGCAACCCAAACTGTATACCTCCATCTGGGGTCACTAGAAGCTCAGCCATCCTCCTTGCTGAGAGGCATTTTTCACAGTGCATTAACCTTTAACGCATATATATATATATATTTTCCCTCTTTCTGCCCTGTATTTCAGCTTTCAGTAATCCATTTGCTGCTCCTACTGTCACGGCGCAATCAGCTTCTACCAATCCCTTCCAGACCAACGGGATGGCACCAGGTGAGTCCTCACAGTCTCTCTTCCATTGGCATTCAAGAAAAGCTCTCCTTTTTAAAAAACATTCACTTACCAGCCTTTTTCTAAATTCTCTTCCCCCTCCACTCGCCTCCCCATTGTGGAGCAGCCGGCAGTCCCAAGTCACAGGAGCAGAATGAGGCCACTCGGCCCATCGAGTCTACTCTGTCTTTCAATCATGGCTGATCTGACTTTCCCTCTCAACCCCATTCTCCTGCCTTCTCCCCAGAGCCCTCATCCTCCTTTTGACCTCCTCTTCACCACCTAAACCTCAGTAGCTATTGATGCAAATTGTAAAGCCTTGCCCAGACTGAGGCGATAAAGTGAGATTAGTTAACTGGGTGCCACGGTGGTGCAGCAGGTAGAGCTGCTGCCTCACAGCGCCAGAGAGCCCGGGCTCGATCCTGACTACGGGTGCTGTCCGTACGGAGTTTGCACGTTCTCCCCGTGACCTGCGTGGGTTTTCTCCATGATCTTCGGTTTCCTCCCACACTCCAAAGACGTGCAGGTTTGTAGGTTAATAGGCTTGGTGTAAATGTAAATTGTCCCTGGTGGTTAATGCGCGGGGATCGCTGGTCAGCGCGGACTCAGTGTGTCGAAGGGCCGGTTTCCTTTCTAAACTAAACTAAACTTAATATCACCAAAAAACTTTTTTTTTCTCCCCTGCTCTCCATGTCTCTCCCGATGTCCAAGCCCCAGGCGGGCGATGATAAGTCCCACGGCCATTTTAGGCCGTGCCGGGCGATTTACGGCCCCGCTCCCGGTCTAGAAGTCTCGAAGTTGGAGCCCCCGGCGGGCGCTGGAATGTCCCACGGCCATGAAGCCGTGCTGGGTGATGTACTTCCCCGCTCCGGGTCGTTGCAACCCCGCGACACGGGCTGGAGAAGTCGCGTTGCGGGAGCTCCTGGAAGCGGTCTCTCTCTCCCCCCGGACCCGCGAGCTCCCGATGTCCCAGTCCACCGGACCTGCGGCTGCGTTGCTGGAGCCTCCGAGCCCCAGGAGTCGAGTCGCAGCAGCGAGTCACCACCGCTCCCCACGTTCCGAGGCCGGCCAGCCCCACGATGGTGACTAGTCCGCAGCGCAGTCTCCCGCGCCCCCGGGTCGTTCAGGTTGGAGGCCGCTCCACGGTGCTAGGCCCCAACGACAACGGAGACCCGACAGGGAAAAGGTCCATGCTGCATCTCTAAGCTTAACTACACTAACTCAAACACATTCAAAGCACTGACTTGCACTAAATTACAGATATTTTTCCGAAGTGATTACTCGAATCGATCTTGATCCAGTCGAATTATATAACGCCTTGAAGGTAACAAAATCTCCAGAACTCCAGTAGAGAAGATTGTGGAAGCCAAATCAATGGATATTATTAGGGCAGAGATAGATAGGTTCTTGATTAGTGCAGGTGACAGGGAGTTATGGGGAGATGGCAGGAGAATGGGGTTAGGAGGGAAAGATAGATCAGCCATGATTGAATGGCGGAGTAGACTTGATGGGCCTGTTTCCAAACTGTATCTCTAAACCAAACTAAGATGCCTTATTGGCAGGGCATGGGCGGTAGAGTTGCTGCCTCACAGCGCCAGAGATCCGAGTTCGATCCTGGCAATGGGTGCTGTCCGTACGGAGTGTGTACGTACTCCCCGTGATCTGTGTGGGTTTTCTCCGGGATAGACAATAGACAATAGGTGCAGGAGTAGGCCATTTGGCCCTTCAATGTGATCATGGCTGATCATCCCCAATCAGTACCCCGTTCAAGCCTTCTCCACATATCATATAACACCATATAACCATATAACCATATAACAATTACAGCACGGAAACAGGCCATCTCGACCCCTCTAGTCCGTGCCGAACACATAATCTCCCCTAGTCCCATATACCTGCGCTCAGAATATAACCAAAAATCCCCTGACTCCGCTATCTTTAAGAGCCCTATCTTGCTCTCTCTTGAAAGCATCCAGAGAACCTGCCTCCACTGCCCTCTGAGGCAGAGAATTCCACAGACTCACCACTCTCTGTGAGAAAAAGTGTTTCCTCATCTCCGTTCTAAATGGCTTACCCCTTATTCTTAAACTGTGGCCCCTGGTTCTCTGGTTTCCTTCCACACTCCAAAGACATACAGGATTGTAAACTAATTAGCTTTGTAAAATTGTAAATTGTCCCTAGTGTGTGTAGGATAGCGTTAATGTGCAGGGATCGCTGGTCAGCTGCGGACTCGGTGGGCCTGTTTCCGCGCTGTATCTCTAAACTAAACTAAACTAAGATGTCTGGAATAACTCAACGGGACAGGCGGCATCGGGATAGAAGGAATATGTGACGTTTCGGGTCGAGACCCTTCTTCAGACTCAATCTGAAGTCTTAAGACCAAGTCTGAAGAAAGGTGTTAGAGGTGGGGGTTGATGTTGCAGTTGTATAAGACATTGGTGAGGCCGTATTTAGAGTATTGTGTTCAGTTCTAGCCACCATGTTAACTTTTTCACACATGGTGCCCAGAACTAAATACAATATTCTAAATGCGGTCTCACCAATACAACATGACCTCCCAACTTCTATACTCAATATTGTTTAAGAAAGAACTGCAGATGCTGGTAAAATCGAAGGTAGACATACTGGAGAAACTCAGCGGGTGAGGCACCATCCACGGAGAGAAGGAATTGGCGACGTTTCAAGTCGAGACCCTTCTTACTCTGACTGGCTAGACTCACCTCTCTGCATTTGGCCCATATCCTTCTTAACCTGTCCTATCCTTGTACCTGTCCAAATGTCTTATAAAGGCAGTGATAATACCTGCCTCAAATATCTCCTCTGGCAGCATGTTTCATACACTGTGCAAAAGTTGCCCCTCAGGTTCTTATTAAACTTTCCCCCTCACCTTAAACCTATCTTCTCAGGTTCTTGATTCCACTATTCTGGGTAAAAGACTGTGCATCTACCCCAACTCTTCCCCTCATGATCTTATACACCTCTGTAAGATCACCCCTCATCCTCCTATGTTCCAAGAAATAAAGACCTATCCTGCCCAACCTCTTCCTGTATCTCAGGCCTTCGAGTCCTGGCAACATCCTCCAAAACAAATCTTCTGCACCCTTTCCAGCTTAACATCTTTCATATAACAAGCTGACCAGAACTGAACACAATACTCCAAATGTGGCCTTGCCAATGTCTTGTACAACTGTAACATAACCTCCCAACTTCTATACTCACTACTCTGACTGATGAAGGCCAATGTGTCGAAACCCTTCTTGATCACCCTATCTACCTGAGACACCACTTTCAAGAAGATGACCAAGTATGAAGAGCTGGTCATAGACTGCCGCAAGCAGGGCTGGAAGGCAAGGTGTATCGAGGTTGGCTGCAGAGGTTTTGCAGGGCCATCGCTCTACAAAGCCTTGAGTGCACTGGGCATAAACAGAGTGGCGAGGAGAAAGGCCATCAAGAACACCACAGAGGCAGCGGAGAAGGCCTCGCGATGGCTCTGGATCAGGAGAGGAGGTCAATGGGGAGGAACGAATGCCACCTGAACACAAGTCGTGGTCTGATCAACTGGGTCGCCTGGGCGAGGGTGTCTGATGTTGAAAGACCCGAAACACCCAATGACCCCAGGTTACATCACTGATGATGTGTTCAGGAGCATCAAGAGATGTATTTTTATCAATACACTTGCACTCTTAGCTCCCTCTGCTCTACAACACCCCTTCCCCCATAGCTCTTCCATTCAGTGTGAAGGTCGTGGCCTGGTATTCCGGTACTCCGGCTTCCTCCCGCGCCCCAAAGACGTGCAGGTTTGTGGGTTAATTGACCCTCGGAGAAACTGCCGCAAATGTGTAGAGAGTGGGATTACGTGGAACTAGTCTGGATGGGTGATGGATGGTTGGCGTGGACTTGATGGGCCGAGGTTGTCGTGCTGTATCACTCAACTAAAACTACCTACAGGCGATTGTTGGATATTCATCTTTATGGTTGTAACGATGGCAAGAAGGGGCGCAGCGGTAGAGTTGCTGCATAAAAGCTCTGTCCCACTGTACGAGTTCATTCAAGAGCTCTCCCGAGTTTTAAAAAAAATCAAACTCGTGGAAGCACGTAGAATGTACGTAGCGGGTACGTCGGAGCTCGGGGACGTGTCTTACGGGTTCGTAACGCTAACGGCGGGTACTCGGGAAACGCGGAAGACTCGTGAAGATTTTTCAACATGTTGAAAAATGTCCACGAGAGCCCTGAGTACCGACGAGCAGCCATTACCGTAAATCTCCGAGTTCGAATCAGGGCAAACTTGGGAGAACTCTTGAATGAACTCGTACAGTGGGACGGGGCTATTACAACCCCAGCGACCCGGGTTCCATCCTGACTACGGGTGCTGTCTTTACGGAGTTTGTACATTCTTCCCGTGATCTGCGTGGGTTTTCTCCAGGTGCTCCGGTTTCCTCCCATATTCTAAAGACATACAGGCTACCAGGTGAATAGGCTTTGGTAAAATTTGTTCATTGTCCCTACAGTGTGTGTAGGATAGTGCTAGTGTGCGGGGATCGCTGGTCGGCACTGACATGGTGGACAAAGGGTCTGTTTCCACGAGGTATTTCATTGTAGTTTTGAAGTTGTAGAGATACAGCGGGGAAACAGCCCCTTCGGCCCATCGAGTCCACACAGACCAGCAATCCCCGCACGCTGACACTATCCTACTCACACCAGGGACAATTTACATTTATACCAAGCCAATGAATCTACAAACATGCACGTCTTTAGAGTGTGGGAGGAAACCGGAGATCCTGGAGAAAACCCACGCAGGTCACGGAGAGAACGTACAAACTCCGTACAGACAGCACCTGTATTCGGGATTGAACCCGGGTCTCCGGCGATGTGAGGCAGCAACTCTACCGCAGCGCCACCGTGCCGCCTAGATCTCTAACTAAATTAAACTGTCAACATTCGCTACCGTTCCATCACGATTCGGATAGCAATCGGTTGTGTGTAACCACCATTATAACAGGGACATCCAGATACCTGCTGTCAGTGATTTCCTGTGTAGGAAGGAACTGCAGATGCTGGTTTAAACCGAAGATAAGACACACAATACTGGAATAACTCAGCGGGACAGGCAGCATCTCTGGAGAGAAGGAATGGGTGACGTTTCGGGTCGAGGCCCTTCTTCAGACCCCTGCATTTCCTGCTCCTTTACAGGATGAGATCTTTTGCAACCTTCTCCAGTGTAACCTTCAGTAATCTGTGATCTGTTGAGAAGTTCAGGTATTTATGAAGCATTCTCGCTGCAAAGTACCCTGAATATGTTCTGCTTCGTCGCTTGAGGTGTGACTGCGTTTTGTAATGGTGTGCTAAAATAATTACCGCTTCCCGACCTTGTGGAACTTAAAGCAAAGACTAATTTAAATGTGTCGACTTTAATTCCCTTGTAACTATTTTGCAGCGCACTGAATTTTTAAATAGTACTTTGTTTTTTTAAGAAAGGTTTAATATATTTCTGCTTCTAACAACCACGTATGTTTTGATCTGTATTTTGTACGTTGTGCAGTGTTCCAATCGAATTGTGTTCGCTTTCCTGTCTGTGTAAAGTCTTTGGTGCTTCAAGTCATCTCTGTTGCTAGGCCTCTCGGCAAAACCTCCACGGTTTAGGTTTAGTATTGCCACGTGCACCGGCGTACAGTCAAAGGCTTTGTTTTGCGTGCCATCCCATCAAATGTGTGGCACAGTGGCACTTCGCTAGTGTTGCTGCCTTGCAGTTCAGTTTAGATAATTGTCACGTGTACTGAGGTACAGTGAAAAGCTTTTGTTGTGTGGGCCAAACAGCCACGGAAAGACAATACATGATTGCAATCGAGCCGTTCGCAGTGATGAGGGAATAACGTTTAGTGCAAGGTAAAGCCAGTAAGGAACGATTAAAGATAGTCCGAGTGTTTAAGAAGGAACTGCAGATGCTGGAAAAATCGAAGGTAGACAAAAACGCTGGAGAAACTGCCAAAAGTGGGTGAGGCAGCATTTATGGAGCAAAGGAATAGGTGACGTTTCGGGTCGAGACCCTTCTTCAGACTAAAGATAGTCTGAGGGTCCCCGATGAGGTAGATAGTAGTTCAGGACTGCTCTCTGTAAGCAGTAGGATGGCTCAGTTGACTGATAATACCTGGAAAGAAACTGTCCCTTAATCTGGAGGTGGGCCTTTTCACACTCCTACACCTTTTGCCCGATGGGAGAGGGGAGAAGAGGGAGTGGCCAGACCCGGGTTCGATCCTGACGTGGGGTGCTGTCTGTACGGAGTTTGCACATGGGTTTTCTCCGGGTGCTCCGCTTCCCTCCCGCATTCCGAAGACGTGCGGGTTTGTAGGTTAATTGTCTTCCTAAATTGTCCCGAGTGTGTAGGATAGAACTAGTGCATGGGTGATCGATGGTCGGCACGGACACAGTGGGCCGAAGGGCCTGTTTCCACGCTGTATCGCTAAACTAAACTAAATTGAATCAGATAATACTATACATAAATATAATAAAACCAAACTCAAACACGATAGATAGAGCGAAGAGTAAAGGGCCTGTCCCACTTGAGCGTCATTTGCGTGTCATTTACGTGACATCGTTTACGCGTCACGACATACGTGATGCGTGCATTACGAGCGCATGGTACATGGTGACGTGCAGTTTCGCGCGGCACCCCAGGATTTTGGGATTCACAAAATCTTCGCGCACCGCCTGCGTGATGTGCTAATGACGCCCCAAGTGGGACAGACCCTTAAGATACAGAATGCAAAATATAATTCTACTGAGTCCACGCCTACCAGCGATCGCCCCGTACACTAGCACTATCCTACACGCAAGGGACAATTTACAATTTTTTTTTACCAAAGCCAATTAACCTACAAACCTGCACGTCTTTGGAGTGTGGGAGGAAACCGGAGCACCCACCGTGCTATGCGACGGCACTGTGGCGCAACAGTAAAGCTGCTGCCTCACAGCGCCGGAGACTCGGGTTCGATCCTGACCTCGGGTGCTGTCAGTGCGTGTGTGTGTGTGCGTGACGTTTGCACGTTCTCCCTGTGACCGCGTCGGTTTCCTCAGGGTGCACTGGTTTCCTCCCAACTCCCATAAGAATTGTAGGCAAATTATCTTTTGTAAATTGCCTCTTGTGTGTAGGATCCGAATGCGGGATAATATAGAACTAGTGTGAACGGGTGATCGATGGTTGGCACGGGATAATATAGAATGTGTTTGAATGGATGATCGATGGTTGGCACGGGATAACATAGAACTAGTGTGTTTGAATGAGAGATCTATGGTCAGCAGGGACTCAGTGCGTTGATAAAAGGCCTGTTTCCACTCTATCTCTAAACTAAACTAAGGAGCCTTATGGGCAGCGCAGTGGTGTCGCGGTAGAGTTGCTGCCTCACAGCGCCAGAGACCTGGGTTTGATCCTGTCTACGGGTGCTGTCTGTACGGAGTTTGTACGTTCTCCCTGTGACCTGCGTGGGTTTTCTCCGGGATCTCTAGTTCCCTTCCACACTCCAAAGGTGTACAGGTTTGTAGGCTAATCGGCTTTGTATAATTGTAAAATGTACCTAGCGTGTGTAGGATAGCGTTCGTGTGTGGGGACCGCTGGTCGACTGCGGACTCGGTGGGCCGAAAGGCCTGTTACCGCGATGTGTCTCTGAAACTAAACTAAACTAAGATGATTGGAGTAACTCAGCAAGACTGGCAGAATCTCTGGGTAGAAGGAATGCATTGCTTCCATCCAGAGATGCTGCCTGTCCCGCTGGGTTACTCCAGTATTTTGTGTCTAAAACTAAGATGACTCTAAACTGACAGCCATGTTTCAGGATGGAGATCAGAACGGGTTTGTACCACTTCCCCCAGTTCAACTCAACAGCCCTGTGGCGTTGTGTTGTGTTGTGTTGTGTTGTGCTCATTGCTGTAAGAAGCCACAGGTGCCATCGAGTGTTCTGGGGCTTACCCCTTATTCTTAAACTGTGTGTGTGAGGCCCCTGGTTCTGGACTCCCCCAACATCGGGAACATGTTTCCTGCCTCTAGCGTGTCCAAGCCCTTAACAATCTTATATGTTTCAATGTTATCGTGGCTGATCATCTAAAATCAGTAACCCCGTTCCTGCTTTCTCCCCATATCCCTTGATTCCGTTTGCCCGAAGAGCTAAATCGAACTCTCTCTTGAAAACTAACGCCTCCTCCTCCTCCTCCTCCTCCTCTCGCTCTCCCTGCAGTGTACGGAGTGCAGACCGCGTACGGATCCGTGGCGCCCACTGCCGTCCCCGGCGGCTTTGTCCGGTTCCCGCAGCACCCGTTCTCGCAGCAGCAGCAGCAGCAGCAGCAGCAGCAACAGCAGCAGCAGCCTCACCCTCAGCAGCAGCAGCAGCAGCACCAGGCCTTTGGCCAGCAGCAGTCCTACCCGCAGCAGCAGCAGCAGCAGCCGTTCCCCGTCCAGCAAGGATACAGCCAGCAGCAGCATGCGTTTGCCCAGCAACAGGCCTTCCTGCAGCAACAGGCCTTCGCTCAGCAGCACAATGGTAAGACGCTCCACTTTGATCCTCAGACGTACCTATAACTATATCTACTACCCACCCACCTACCTACCTCTGTATCTACAATTGGAGCGATTGTGATCTGCTCGGGGCACCGTGTTATAGCAAAGATCTTCTTCTTCTTTTCGTGTCCATCTTGTCACAAACGTTGACCTCGCTGTCATCGTCCGTCCTGAAAAGGACGCAAGCTTCCGTCGACAATTAGTGGGAGCCGTCACTTGTCGCAATAGATGATGGTGGTAGCAGAATTAGTTCAGGATACTTCCAGTTCCCAGCCCCGTGGTGTGACGCTTCTGCTGTGGGGCCAACAATATAATAAACGAGGGAGAAAAAAAGGATCAGTGTCTATACTGTATATACACACACTCACAAGTACACACACACACACTTATATATATATATATATAGCTATAACTAGACTAAGTGGGACCCATTGGGTCCCATGTTTACACGGGAGGGCTGGACCCCAACGCAATATTCCACCTCTCCACAATTCCAATATTGCTGGCCAGTGGGCGGGGGGCTTTCTGGAGCGCTAGTATGGGTGTTGTGGGCCGAAGGGACTGTTTCCAGAGGGCGAGTATGGGCATTGTGGGACGAATGGATTAATGGGCTGGCAGCTCAGAGAGCCGTGAGCCTCTCGCTTCCTCTGTCTCGCAGAGACTGAGTGAGGCACGACACTTCCGGGCTTTATAGAAACATAGAAATTAGGTGCAGGAGTAGGCCATTCGGCCCTTCGAGCCTGCACCGCCATTCAATATGATCATGGCTGATCATCCAACTCAGTATCCCGTACCTGCCTTCTCTCCATACCCTTTGATCCCCTTATAGTCCCTACCCCCTGCTGCCAGCGGGGGCAGCAGAGAGAATGGCGACATTTTAAAAAACACGAATAACTCTCTGACTTTTCATCGATGGGAAAAAATCCTCCAGTCCAATCTGGTGGAGGGGGACTCTGAGCGAGGTGGCCAAAAATGACCGCCGTAAGTGGCGGCGTTCTCTCGGAAATCACGAAACAAAAAGTTGAAAGCGGTCAAGATCTTAGTTTTAGTAATATAGATAATTATTATAATATTAGTATATTGCAGTTCAGAGCTTAACGTCAAGCTGGAATGGGCACATTGGCCTTCATCGGCCCGTGTATTGAGTACAGAAGACCGACACAAAATGCTGGAGCCACTCTCTGTCTCTCGGACGGCACGGTGGCGCAGCGGTAGAGTTGCTGCCTCACAGACCCGGGGTTCGATCCAAACTACGGGTGCTGTCTGCATGGAGTCTGTACGCTCTCCCTGGCTGTGGGTCTTCTCCAGTCTAAGAGATGATGTAGTGTGATCTGAGGTGATCCTTGCTATCATGAAGGAGTTAGTCTTGAATAATTCTACCGTGCTCGGTGTGGTCTGAATAAAGAGAGCCTGTGTTTTGAGGTGTTCCCCGAGTGTGTGTTAAATGGCCTGTCTCTTGTGTGTTGTGTAGGAGCTGGATTTGCTGCCTTCGGGCAGCCCAAAGTAATGCAGCGACCAATGGGGCCATTGATACAAGGAGGTGGAGCTCCCAGCAACCCGTTCATGGTAGGTGTGACAACCCGCTTCCTTCCTGCTTAACCTTAATGGGCGTCACGGTGGTGCAGCGGTAGAGTTGCTGCCTTACAGCGCCAGGGACCCGGGTTCGATCCCGACTACGGGTGCTTGTCTGTATGGAGTTTGTACTTTCCCTCCGTGGCCTGCATGGGTTTTCTCCGGGATCTTCGGTTTCCTCCCACACTCCAAAGACGTACAGGTTTGTAGGTTAATTGGCTTCGGTATAAATGTAAATTGTCCCTAGTGTGTGTAGGACAGTGCTCGTGTGCGGGGATCGCTGGTCCGCGCGGACTCTGTGGGCCCAGAAGACAGACACAAAATGCTGGAGTAACTCAGTGGGACAGGCAGCATCGGGGAATTCATTGCCTCAGAAGGCCATGGAGGCCTAGTCAAACAATGGATACTTTTTTAGGCAGTGATAGTGAGATTCTTGATTAGTGCGGGTGTCAGGGGCTTGGGGGAGAAGACGGGAGAATGGGGATAGAAGGGAGAGATAGATCAGCCGTGATTGAGTAGACTTGATGGGTGGAATGGCTCAATTCTGCTCCCATCACTTGTGAACCTACCTGTGGTGAGAAGGTTTTAAGAATAAGGAGTAAGCCATTTAGAACGGAGACGAGGAAACACTTTTTCTCACAGAGAGTGGTGAGTCTGTGGAATTCTCTGCCTCAGGCGGTGGAGGCCGGCTCTCTGGATGTTTTCAAGAGAGAGCTAGATAGGGCTCTTAAAAATAGCGGAGTCGGGATATGGGGAGAAGGCAGGAACGGGGTACTGATTGGGGATGATCAGCCGTGATCACATTGATCGAAGGGCCAAATGGCCTGCTCCTGCACCTATTGTCTATTGTCTAGTGTCTAAGGTATGGGTGGCACTTCCACACTTCGACCCGAAACGTCAACCCATTCCTTCTCCCCAGAGATGCTGCCTGTCCTACTGAGATATTCCACCATTTTGGGCTGATGAGCTCCTAGCGGCCAACGGCTATGCACACTTGATGAGAAGTTGCGATCACTGTCGTACATAGCATTGTAAGGAGAGCCCGTCTGAAACCAGCACCAGTGCGTCGCTTATGTTTTCTTCTTCTTCTTCTTTCGTGTGGCGTGCACAGCCTAAAGTTGTAGGACAACTTGTGCTATTTGATAGAAACATAGAAAATAGGTGCAGGAGTAGGTCATTCGGCCCTTCGAGCCTGCACCGCCATTCAATATGATCATGGCTGATCATCCAACTCAGTATCCTGTACCTGCCTTCTCTCCATACCCCCTGATCCCTTTAGCCACAAGGGCCACATCTAACTCCCTCTTAAATATAGCCAATGAACTGTGGCCTCAACTACCTTCTGTGGCAGAGAATTCCACAGATTCACCACTCTCTGTGTGAAAAATGTTTTTCTCATCTCAGTCCTAAAAGACTTCCCCCTTATCCTTAAACTGTGTGACCCCTTGTTCTGGACTTCCCCAACATCGGGAACAATCTTCCTGCATCTAGCCTGTCCAACCCCTTAAGAATTTTGTAAGTTTCTATAAGATCCCCCATCAATCTTCTAAATTCTAGCGAGTACAAGCCGAGTCTATCCAGTCTTTCTTCATATGAAAGTCCTGATATCCCAGGAATCAGTCTGGTGAACCTTCTCTGTACTCCCTCTATGGCAAGAATGTCTTTCCTCAGATTTGGAGACCAAAACTGTACGCAATACTCCAGGTGTGGTCTCACCAAGACCCTGTACAACTGCAGTAGAACCTCCCTGCTCCTATACTCAAATCCTTTTGCTATGAATGCTAACATACCATTTGCTTTCTTCACTGCCTGCTGCACCTGCATGCCTACTTTCAATGACCGGTGTACCATGACACCCAGGTCTCGTTGCATCTCCCCTTTCCTAATCGGCCACCATTCTTCCGTTTGTGCACGTCGAGTTGATTGCATTAGTCGAAACAGGGCGGACCACGTGAAGGTTGCAATCTTCCACCCCGCTAATGTTTTCATCGATTTAGTAATAATTTGGTGTAAGCCAGCATGTGCTTACCGCTGGTCCCAGGCCACTCCTGCTCTGTGTGTGACTGTGTACACGGTGGATTAATCACCCTCTGCTTTCTCTCCGCAGACTGGAGCCCCACCAGGACAGTTTGCAGCAGGAAACACATCCACCAACCCCTTCTTATAGTCAGTGACCTGTAGTACTTCCAGCATGTGGCTCTTCCAGGATGGCCTTAAAGCACGTCGACCAACAGCTGTAACCTATGCCACGCCAGTACACATGTTTCTATACTTTGGTGGTGACAGGGAGGGGCCGGGGGGAGTTGTTGGGAGAAGCAACACATTGGGAAATATTTCTCCTATTGTAATCGTTCAACGTATCTGCGATCAAATTCCAGCACAGGGGGGGAGGGGGAGGGGGGGGGGAGGGACACAGCTCTGGACGCTTTAGAGTGAAGGGGAGCCAAGATATTTGCCAGCTGTTTCTCACGGAGGCTCCGGGAAGGAGATGAACGGGTTAAATGGCTGTGGGCCACACAGCGGCGGGAGATCCCCACACTCAGCTCCTAGCGTGGGTTCATTTACCTGTCGGTGGGAAGTTGTCGACCCTGCTCGATCCCCACTCTCAAGGTGAGCAGCCGGGGCGACTTTCCCCTCGAGATGCTGAGACCACATCGCAACTAGGGTAGGGTTTGGGTGGTGGGGGTTGCTGTTTGACTGGGAAGTCTCCCCCGTGAAGATTCTCCAACAATTTTCCCCCGTTGAGGAATTGCAACCTCCCGTACATGGGGCGGGTGTGGGGGGGGGGGTGGGGAGACACTTGGCGTCACCTCTTTATCAAACGCCCAGTGTCTGGGGATCTCCCGCTTTTCCCCAACCCCCTACAGGGCCTGGTTTGGACCTTAGGCTGACTTGGTTCCCAGTGGCGATGATAGACAAGGAGTTGCACCCCCTACCTACCTCCTCCCAGCCTGCCCGCTCCCCCTTTCTCACCCGTTCCCCTTGCCCCGTTACTAACCCCCTAGGGCCACAGTCTTCCCTGTGCCTCGCCTCCCCTCCCCACACAGTCCCCACAGACGATTCATCAATTCATCCTGCCCGCCACCTCTCGCTTTTCCATTTGCCCCGTACCCCTTCCCACACAGCCCCCCACAGACGTTTCATGCTGCCCGCTTCCCCAGCCACCCTCCCACCCCCCTCGCATTTCCCTTTGCCCCCTTACTTACTCCCACCCCCGCAACTGTCCCCTCCCCACACAGCCCCCACAGACGTTTCAACCTGCACCCCCCACCCCTTGCCCCAGGGCCGTTGTCTACCCTGTCGTCTGGCCGGCTGCTGTACTGGAAGCTCGGGCTTGTTTCTGTGTTTTTTTTTAAAATTGTTACACCGATTCCGCTGTGTTCTACTGTTCATTCAAAATATATATTTTGTTCATCAATCAACGCAGGCTGCAAAAACCCTCGTGATTTGGCTCCGTCCTCAAGGCTGTCTCTCACCCGCACCTCACACGCCGTGCAGACGCACACACACACACACACACACACACACATAGGCATATACACACACAGGCACGCACGCGCACACACACACACATAGGCACGCACACACACACAACACAAGCACACACACAGGCACGCACGCGCACACACATAGGCATATACACACACATAGGCACATACACACAGGCATGCACGCACACACACACAGGCACGCACGCGCACATACATAGGCATATACACACACATAGGCACATACACACAGGCACGCACGCACACACACACAGGCACGCACACGCACCCACACATAGGCACACACAGCCACACACTCCAGATAGGTGCGCACACACACGGGTATACACACAAACACACACAGGTATATGCATATGCGCACACACACACACAAATAAGTGTACACGCACACACACTGAAACACATGCAATTGCATCCACTTGAACACACACAGACACACAGGTATAAGCATACACACACACACACACACGGGCATAAACACACACAGACACACAGGTATAAGCACACACACACACACACACGGGCATAAACACACACAGACACACAGGTATAAGCACACACACACACACATGGGCATAAACACACACAGACACTCAGGCATACGCACATACCACATATAGGCACACGCGTGCGCACACACACATGCACACACACACAGACAACACAATCATGGACACAGACGTTTCATTATTTCGTCCTGCTCGCCCCCCTCACACACACAAACAGTCTCTCACACACGCACACACAGGCACAAACACACACACACACTCACACACGGTCACACACACGCACACACACACACACACACACACACACACACACACGGTCACACACACACACACACACACGGTCACACACACACACACACACAGTCACACACACACGCACACAGTCACACACACACACAGTCACACACACAGGCACAAACACACACACACACACACAGACGCACACACACACACTCACACACACGCACACACACGGTCAGACACACACAAGACTCCTGTGAATCCTGTGTCCTCACGTAGATGTGAATGGGTGAGGGGGACCAGGTTGCTCGTGATGTTGCGTAGTGCTGCTGTCTGCTGCACCTTGTGGTGCCCAGCATATAATGCCACTCTGCCCATACGCACAGTGCTGCTGGGGCAGTGTGGGTGGGAGATTCCCCCACGGGCTTCTACTCCACAAGTGACCCCATATCCCTTAATCCTCTTTGTTTATTTTGCTCCTTCCTAATTCGGCACTTCCACTCCAATCCCATAATGAAAGGGATGAGCCTCAGAACAAGGTGTGCGGGCGGCACAGTGGCGCAGCAGTAAAGTTGCTGCCTTCCAGCGACAGATCCCAACTACAGGTGCTGTCTGCACGGAGTTAGTACGTTCTTCCCCCTGACCCGCATACGTTTTCTCCAAGATCTTCGGTTTCCTCCCACCCTCCAAAGACGTGCAGGCTTGTAGGTCAATTGGCTTGGTATAACATGTAAATTGTCCCCAGTGTGTGTAGGGTGGTTCTAGTGTGCGGGGATCGCTGGGCCGAAGGGCGCTGTATCTAAGAACGGCACTGAGACGTATCTCGGTCGTAACTCCAGTCCTGTGGACGGACAGCCCCCTCATTCAGGGCCCTGTTTCACTCTGTCCTTACCCACTCAATCCCACAGGGCTGGAGGATGGGGCGCAGCCGTTACCGTTACGTCGGGCGATTCCTACACTTCCCTCTCAGCAGAAGGCAGGCAAAGCACAGATTTGCACAACACCCGATAACGCACGTCTTAAGAGTGGGATTCAGCAGGTTATCACTGTCTTAGCCGCATCCACTCAGTTCCATTCATTCCGCTTACTTCCCATTATGTCGTGTGATTGGAGCAGAATTAGGCCATTCGGCCCTTCCGATCTACTCCACTATTCAATCATGGCTGATCTATCTCTCCCTCCTAACCCCATTCTCCTGCCTTCTCCCCATAACCCCTGACAGCCGCACTAATCAAGAATCTATCTATCTCTGCCTCAAAAATATCCACTGACTTGTGGCCTCCACAGCCGTCTGGCTAAGAATTCCACAGATTCACCATCCTCTGACTAAAGAAATTCCTCCTCATCTCCTTAAAGGAACGTCCTTTAATTCTGAGGCTGTGACCTCTAGTCCTAGACTCTCCCACTAGTGGAAACATCTTCTCCACATCCACTCTATCCATCATCCAGCTTTCGTTCCCCACCCCTTCACCCCACAATCAGTTTGAAGAAGGCTCTCGACCCAAAATGCACATGGGCAGGCGTGAAATGCTGGAGTAACTCGGTGGGTCCGGCAGCATCTGCGGAGAAAAGGAATAAGCAACGTTTCGGGCTGAGCCCCTCCATCAGACTGATAGTCAGGGAGGGGAAAACTAGAGGTATGAGAAGATGCAGAATAAAGCAGAGCCAACATTGAGAATGTGGGGACTCTAAGCCCGGAGATTGGGATCGAACCCGGGTCTCCAAAATCAGCGAGACAGTGGCTCTGTCCACCATGCCACACTTAGTTAGTTAGACAATTGGCCATTAATCCTCTCCCCCCTCAGCTGTCCTAACCTGCGGAGAGCGGCAGGGCTCTGTTGCATCCCTGTAACTGCAGGTGCTGGTTTAAACCGAAGATTGACACAAAAAGCTCGCGTAACTCAGCGTTGCAGGCAGGCAGCATCTCTGGAGAAAGGCAATAGGCGAAGTTTCAGCTCGCCTGTCCCTTTTCTCCAGAGATGCTGCCTGAGCCGCTGAGTTACTCCAGCTTTTTGTGTCTCATCTTCTGATGCATCGTTCACGTCCGAAGAAAGGAAGAGGTTGTGACCCAAGACCCGACTGTTGTCCAGCTCCTTTACAAGCTAAGCCTTGCTCGGGACATGACGCGGTGGGACATTTTCCATGGTCCCACCTTTGTCTGGACCATATCCCTGGACCAAAGTGATGTTGAGAGGGAGGGAGGCAGAAAGCAGGGTATTTTTGGGGGAAGATTCACAACAAGTATCCCTGGCCTCGAGGGAACTGGACAAAGATCCCAATGACCCCCCCTTCCACCCCGAACAAGAACAAGCTCCAAGTCACGGTGAAAGGGTATCAGAAGGGAGACCGCAATCAGTCCCCAACCCTTCCTGTGAGATCACCACCCCCCTCCGCTGAGATGACAACAGCTATGTGCTTTGCCCGGGCCTCTGCGGTTGCCACGGAGACAGGCTGGGCCTAACGTCATGGAGAAGCCTACGTTGAGTACATGAGCTATGTTGCACTTGACATCAGCACCATCATGATCCTAGTTTCTCCGCGATTGCCATGGAGACAGGCCGGGCCTAGCGTCACAGAGAAGCCTGTGTTGAGTACACTACGACCTTGTTACAGTCTGTGTTGCACTTGACGTCAGCACAATCGTGGCCCTGGTTTCTCTGTAGTTGCCACGGAGACAGGTTGGGCCTAGCGTCGTGGAGAAGCCTGCGCTGAGTACACTGGGCCTGGTCACAGGCTGCGTTGAACTTGACATCAGCACCATCATGGCCCTGTTTTCTCTGCAGTTGCCACGGAGACAGGCCGGGCCTAGAGTCACGGAGAAGCCTGCGTGCTAAGTAGACTGCGGCCTCACCACAGTCTGAGTTGGGCTTAACATCACCACCAACGTGGCCCTGAACACAAGAAACCTGGCGTACAGCATGGGCCCAACATAGAAGCAACCCTTTCTCCAGAAATTTGGACGCATTGCGGATGAGATCCTATCCAAGGCCTGAAAAACACTTGATACTCCCGAGTCACGTAAACCTTGTATAAAGGAGTCCTCCATGTAAATTGTATCCAAATCCATCCACGCTCTCTGTACTCTTCAACAACAACAGGAAGACATTGGGACTGGCCAAAGGGCCTGTCTCCGTGCAGGAAAACTCTTCTGATTGAAACATTCAAACTATTTTAAAACAGTCTGACACCGAGTCATTTCTGCTGTACAGTGGCTGGATACTGGAATCTTATGATCTTGTTAGAGACACAGGGAAAGGCTCGAATCTCTGGAGATGGGGGGTGGCTAACAAGTCTGACATTTACTGTCTGCTGCTGCGTGGCTTGGTGTGATGGCGTTGGGATTTTTTTTATTCCTTGTGATTTTCGCGGATGAGGGGGTTCAAGTCTGACACAAAGTAGTGCGTGACTCGGGGGTTGTCGTGCGAGTTGTATTTCCCTTTTGTTGAACCTCTCTGCACAGTCCGAATCCAAATCTGGCTTGTTTGTATCTGGCATCAGTCGATCTTTATCACATTACCCGCTTATTTCCACCTATTCAGTGTTAGTTTATTGTCACGTGTACCGAGGTACAGTGAAACGTTTTTGCTGCGAGCTTCAAGACAATATATGATTACAATCGAGCCATCCACAGTGGTACAGATACATGATAAGGGAGTAGCGTTTAGTGCAAGGTAATGGCAGTCAAGTTTGATCAAAGATAGTCCGAGGGTCACCAATGAGGTAGATAGTAGTTCAGGACAATAGACAATAGGAGCAGGAGTAGGCCTTTCGGCCCTTCCAGCCAGCGCCGCCTTTCGATGTGTTCATGGCTCATCATCCACAACGGGTTTCGGCCCGAAACGTTGCCTATTTCCTTCGCTCCATAGATGCTGCTGCACCCGCTGAGTTTCTCCAGCAATTTTGTCGACCTTTGATTTTCCAGCATCTGCAGTTCCTTCTTGAACATCCACAATCAGTACTGCTTCTGATCATCCCCAATCAGGACTGCTCTCTAGTTGTGGTGGGATGGTTCTGCTAGGCTTTGTCCTGCCCCATCTCTCTTCCAGCACTCTTCACCCCCCCCCCACAATCAGTCTGAAGAAGGGTTCTGACCAGAAACGTCACCTACCCATGTTCTCCAGAGATGTTGCCAAAGTCCAGCACTCTCTATCCGCCATTCGCACTCATGAGACAGTTGCAAGCTAATGCATGGTAGAAAGCAACCCAAGATGACCCACAATCTTTGATACTGCAGCGTTAAAACAACTCTTAGCTGATTTCTCACTCCCGTTTTCACACTTTGCCCAAGGCCTCAAGTTGTGAACGTTTTCAGCGTAACAGGTGCTGGAAGTACTCAGCAGGTCAGATACCCTGTGGGGAAGGAATGGACGTTTTAGATGGAGACCCGATTAGTCCTGACCCAGAACATTATAGTGGCGCAGCGGTAGAGTTGCTGCCTTACAGCGCTTGCAGCGCCGGAGACACGGGTTCGATCCCGACTACTGGTACTGTCTGTACGGAGTTTGCACGTTCTCCCCGTGACTGTGTGGCCCTTCTCCGAGATCTTCGGTTTCCTCCCACACTCCAAAGACGTACAGGTTTGTCGGTTAAGTGGCTTGGTAAATGTTAAAATTGTCCCGTGTGTGTGTGTGTGTAGGGTTGTGTCAATGTGCGGGGATCGCTGGGCCGATGGGCATGTTTCCGCGCTGTATTTCTAACTTAAGTACTTCCAACTCGTATGTCCTTGGATATGGGTAGCTCAGGCATGTGTCGTCTACTTCAGAACTGTTTTCCTCCTTTGCAAATTGCTTTAAAAAATGTAGTTTGCACCATAAAACCTTTATACAGGCATGTGCAGGAAGGAACGGCAGGTGCTGGTTGAAACCAAAGATGGACACAAAACGCTGGAGTAACTCAGCGGGACAGGCAGCATCTCTGGAGAGAAGGAAT
Organism: Amblyraja radiata; assembly: GCF_010909765.2. Taxonomy (NCBI): domain Eukaryota; kingdom Metazoa; phylum Chordata; class Chondrichthyes; order Rajiformes; family Rajidae; genus Amblyraja; species Amblyraja radiata. Next base: position 11,327,838 of record NC_045998.1, on the reverse strand, counting down.
GGGTGACGTTTTGGGTCAAGACCCTTCTGGGTCTGAAGAAAGGTCTCGACCCGAAACGTCACCCATTCCTTCTCTCCAGAGATGTTGCCTGTCCCGCTGAGTTACTCCAGTTCTTTGTGTCTTGACACACGCATACCAGATACCTTTTAAAGTGCCTCCCCTGCTCACGTTTTGTGTTCACAGCCCATTCCAAAGACAAGTACGTTAGCTAGACTGATGCACACTGTGTATAACTGTACCAAGGGATTAATGACCCTCGGAGTTTGGCTATGATCTTAACTCAAGGTCTTCCACTGGGATAAATGCCCAGACTTTAGAGAAGTCCAGGGGAAGTTTCCTGTTTGTCTTTCCACAGAAAACACTGTCAATAGCAAGGTTGTGTTCATAAGTCATTGGAACAGAATGAGGCCATAAGGCCCATCATGTCCACTCCGCCATTCAATCATGGCTGATCGTTCTATCTTCCCCTCTCAGCCCCATTCTCATGCCTTCTCCCCATAACTCTTGACACCCTTACCAATCAAGAATCTGTCAATCTCTGCCTTAAAAATACCCAATGACGGCCTCCAAAACCATCTGTGCCAATGAATTCCACAGATTCACCACCCTCTGACTAAAGAAATTCCTCCTCATTAGAATTAGAATTAGAATTAGAATTACCTTTATTGTCATTCAGACCTTACGGACTGAACGAAATTTCGTGCCTGCAGTCATACATACAATAATACAATAATAAACAACAATAAACACAATCCGCCGCCAGAACGCCGTCCCAGCCACCGGAGCACCGTTCCAGCCCCGAGCCTGGTCGCCCTCACGTGAGTGCCGTTCCTCCCTCGAGCTGGGCCGCTCCGACGGGAGCGCCATACCACCCTCGAGCTGGGCCGCCCCGACGGGAGTGCCATACCTCCCTCGAGCTGGGCCGCTCCGACGGGAGCGCCATACCACCCTCGAGCTGGGCCGCCCCGACGGGAGTGCCATACCTCCCTCGAGCTGGGCCGCTCCGACGGGAGCGCCATTCCACCCTCGAGCTGGGCCGCTCCGACGGGAGCGCCATTCCACCCTCGAGCTGGGCCGCTCCGACGGAAGCGCCACAGCCCCACACGGGAGAGTCTCAGCCCCGCGCCAGGCCGCCCTCACGGGAGCGTCACAGCCCCTCACGGGAGCGCCGTTCCAGCCCCGAGCTGGACCGTCCTCACGGGAGCGAGCCCAGGGCAAGTCCTGACTGGCTCTGCCTCCGGAGTCTCGAGGTCGCCAGCTCCGCCATTAGGCCTCAGCGCAGATGGAGGCAGAGAAGGGGGATACGACAAAAAAGTCGCATTCCCCCGAAGGGAGAGACGGCAAGCCCCGTTTCAACCCCCCCCCCCCCCCCCCACATAAACACAACCTAAAAACCAAAAACTTAACTAGACAAAACGGAAAAAAACAACACAAAAAAGTAAAAACAAACGGACTGCAGGCGAGCCGCTGCTGCCAGGGCAGCGCCGCCACTTCAAATGTTCTTTAATTCTGAGGCTGTGGCCTCTGGCCCAAGACTCTCCCGCTAGTGGGAACATCCTCTCCACATCCACTCTATCCGGGCCTTTCACAATTCGGGAAGTTTCAATGAGGTTACCCCCCTCATCTTTCTAAACTCCAGTGAGTACAGCTTCATATTGGTAGAGCCTTCGTAGCGTTAGAGTGTGTGTTTTCTCGGGGTGCTCCGGTTTACTCCCACATTCCAAAACGTACAGGCTTCTAGGCGAATTGGAAATGTTCCCGAGTGTGTAGGATAATGTTAGTTTAGTTTAGAGAAACAGCGCGGAAACAAGCCCTTCGGCCCACCGAGTCCATGCCGACCAGCGATCCCCGCACTATCCTACACGCACTAGGGACAATTTACCCGTACACCAAGCCCTTTAGTCTACAAACGCTGCACGTCTTTGGAGTGCGGGAGGAAACCGAAGATCTCGCGGTCACGGGGAGAACGCACAAACTCCGTACAGACAAGCACCCGTGGTCGGGATCGAACCCGGGTCTCTGGCGCTGAAAGCACAGTAAGGCAGCAGCTCTACCGCTGCGCCTCCATGCTGCCCCTAGTGTGGTCGCCGGTCGGTGCGGACTCGGTGGGCCGAAGGGCCTGTTTCCGCGCTGGATCTCTAAACTGAACTGAGCTAAACTACAGGTTTAGTGCAGTCAAAGGCTCATATCCTTGTATTCAATTTATTGTCATTATCTCAATTAGAGACAACAAAAAGAATTTTCCTTACAGTCAAATATCATAAAAATTAATAAACAATAAAACCCAATCCTTAACCCAATCAACTCACATCCTTAACCCAATCAACCTCTTAATATTGCAGTTCATCCTTTAATCAACCTTGTTCGATCTGTCTGCACACAAACTTGTTGCCCTGTTTCCAATATTTAAAATGGCAACGGCTTTGTCAAAGGTGCCTGACTGATTGAGGATGTGTGGAGTGTCGTGATTGTGAAAGGTACTGCACAGTAGCGAGTGCTCCCTCAACATCCCGCCAATAATTGAGACTGGGACGGTACTGGCTTCTATTGGTACTGCAGACAGACACACAATGCTGGAGTAACTCAGCGGGACAGGCAGCAACTCTGGAGAGAAGGAATGTGTGACGTTTCTGGGGGGTGGTCGAGACCCTCTTCAGACTGGGAGTCAGGGGAGAGGGAGATATTGAGATATTGAAGGGTAAGGTGTGAAAAGGAGAGATCAAGGGGGAAGAAGCTCAAGGGGAATATGGAATAGATCATCGTTAGGCGAAGGGAAGGCGACAACTAGACGTGCAGAGTAGCATTTCATCAGGAGGACAGTCAAACTAGTCACAAAACTAGGATGGGGGAGGGATGGAGAGAGAGGGAAAGCAAGGGTTACTTGAAGTTAGAGAAGTCAATATTGGTTGTAAGCTGCCCAAGCGAAATATTCTATTGGTAGTTCGGTTCAGCTGTGTACAAAATGAAGTCAGAAGTGAGCCTCCTTTGGAGAGTAGGTCATGTCACCTCATGCATACGTACCAGTTCATGCTTCACTCTGTGTTTCCCCCTTGCTGTCCCTGCCCTGGGAGCGGGTGTGTGTGTGACAGGACAGTGTAGTGGGAGATTCACTCTTGTGTCGAACCCGTCCAGCAATACAAAGTACTTTTATTCAAACAAACGCAAATACAGAGTAGTAACAAAATCAAGACTGCCATTGGCAGCTTTCAAACAGTTCTCAGACTAAAATGTCCTCAACTTTATCTACAATACTCCTCGCGGCGGCCAGCGTTCACGGAAGGCCTCCAAGAGTCCCCGTGGACACTGTGTGTGTGTGTGTGTGCTCCCTCTCCAGGGACACACGGGCGTAGGCCCGGAAGCAGTGGCGGACTGGCCAGGGTGCCAGCTTGCCCGATGGACAAGTAGGCCCTGATGAAGTGGGCCCCTGATGAAGTGGGCCCCCTTTGTCTCCTGGCAACCAATATTTTTAGACCCATTCCACTACTGCCCGGAAAAGAAGGGCAGGCGGTCGACTCGGGCTGAACCTTCGACTGCCCGCTGCCTGGACCCGCAAACGGCCATCTTGGCCAGGCCCAGGAGCAAACCGACCCCTCCCTCCCCCCCTCTGTGCCAAAGGGGGTGACCAAAGATCAGGAGCGTGGGGCTAAAGTGCAGCCAAATCCTGAGGAGCAGCCCCTTCAGATACTTGCTTGTCCCTGCCCTGGGAGCGCGTGTGTGTGTGTGTGTGTGTGTGTGTGCGGGGTTGGTGTCCAACCCGTGCTTGTCCCTGCCCTGGGAGCGCGTGCGTGTGCGGGGTTGGTGTCTAACCCGTGCTGTCCCTGGCCTGGGAGTCTGTTGTAGCCTCTGCGAACCTTGATTTTAAAAAACCCCACTCGTTATCTCCCATCATTTACATGTCTTCCTGTTAATGAGCACAAGTATAAATTACCCAAAGGCAAAGAACAAAGTGACAGAAATGGACAAAAAGAAAATGAGTTTGTTGAAATTGTTGAATCCTTGCATCCGTGGGCCGGACTCCATTTTGGAACTTTTGTGCTTAACCTTTGATTTAATCTATATATACATTTTTTTTTTAAAGAAGCATGTAACATATAAAGAATTACTTTGAGGTAATGGATAAGTTCAATTACAGGAAAAACTGTTGAAAGATTGGTATCTTTTGCCTATTTTCGAACAAATTACATTTATTTTTTTCCCACTGCAGTAATAAATATATTCGATGATGAACACACACTGTATAACTTTGTTTTTAAGTTTGTTCTTTGTTTCAGTGAGCAGACTGTGGTCTTCTGGTGATAATGCTGTGTTCATAAGCGATAGGGGCGGATTTATGCCATTCGGCCCATCGAGTCTACTCCGCCATTCAATCATGCAGTATACTGTGGATAAATGTGAGGTTATCCACTTTGGTGGCAAGAACAGGAAAGCAGACTATTATCTGAATGGTGGCCGATTAGGAAAAGGGGAGATGCAACGAGACCTGGGTGTCATGGTACACCAGTCATTGAAAGTAGGCATGCAGGTGCAGCAGGCAGTGAAGAAAGCGAATGGTATGTTAGCTTTCATATCAAAAGGATTTGATTATAGGAGCAGGGAGGTTCTACTGCAGTTGTACAGGGTCTTGGTGAGACCACACCTGGAGTATTGCGTACAGTTTTGGTCTCCTAATCTGAGGATAGACATTCTTGCCATAGAGGGAGTACAGAGAAGGTTCACCAGACTGATTCCTGGGATGGCAGGACTTGCATATGAAGAAAGATTGGATAGACTCGGCTTGTACTCGCTAGAATTTAGACGATTGAGGGGGGAACTTATAGAAACTTACAAAATTCTTAAGGGGTTGGACAGGCTAGATGCAAGAAGATTGTTCCCGATGTTGGGGAAGTCCAGAACAAGGGGTCACAGTTTAAGCGAAAGGGGGAAATCTTTTAGGACCGAGATGAGAAAAACATTTTTCACACAGAGAGTGGTGAATCTGTGGAATTCTCTGCCACAGAAGGTAGTTGAGGCCACAGTTCATTGGCTATATTTAAGAGGGAGTTAGATGTGGCTAAAGGGATCAGAGGGTATGGAGAGAAGGCAGGGATGGGATACTGAGTTGGATGATCAGCCATGATCATATTGAATGGCGGTGCAGGCTCGAAGGGCCGAATGGCCTACTCCTGCACCTATTTTCTATGTTTCTGATCCATCTTTCCCTCTCAACCCCATTCCTGTCTTTCCCCTCTCTGCCTCATTCTCCTGCCTTCTCCCGTTAACTCTTGACACCCTTACCAATCAAGGGTGGTGTTTGGAGTGTGGGAGGAAACCGGAGCACCCGGACAAAACCCACGCAGGTCACAGGGGGAACGTACAAACTCTGTGCAGACAGCACCCATAGTCGGGGTCAAACCCGGGACTCTGAGGCAGCAACTCTACCGCTGCGCCACCGTGCCGCCCTATACACTTAACTAATATTGCATTTACAAGTCAACCTTTTTACTGAACTGTCTACATTTAAAAAAAGGAAGAAAGACAAAAAGCTGGAGTTATGCCCCTGTCCCACTTAGGAAACCTGAACGGAAACCTCTGGAGACTTTGCGCCCCACCCAAGGTTTCCGTGCGGTTCCCGGAGGTTTTTGTCAGTCTCCCTACCTGCTTCCACTACCTGCAACCACCTGCAACCTCCGGGAACCGCACGGAAACCTTGGGGGTGAGGCGCAAAGTCTCCAGAGGTTTCCGTTCAGGTTTCCTAAGTGGGACAGGGGCATTATTCAGCGAGTCTCAGCAGCATCTCCGGAGAGAAGGAATGGGGTCGAGAGCTTTTTGTGTCTACGTTTGGTTTAAACCAGCATCTGCAGTTCCTTACAAATGAAAACATACCTCAGTGTAAGTGACAATAAAGTATTATTGAACCGTTGAACGTTGGTGAGGTCACATTTAAGATCAAACGTGATCGGAGCAGGACCCATCGAGTCTACTCCGCCATTCAAACATGTCAGATCTGTCTTTCCCTCCAAACCCCATTATCCTGCCTTCTCCCCATAGCCCCTGACACCCGCACTAATCAAGAATCTATTTATCTCTGCCTTAAAAATACCCACTGACTTGTGGCCTCCACAGCCGCCTGTGGCAACGAATCCCACAGATTCACCATGTGCCCAACTACATCTTGCCTCATCCTACACATCCTTGTCCTCATGGGTTCAGGTCAAGTCGAGATTAAGCACAGATGAGGTACACAAAACCATAAGATGGGAGCAGAAGTAGGCCATTCGGCCCATCGAGTCTACTCCATTCAATCATGGCTGATCTGTCTTTCCCACTCAACCCCACTCGCTGGAGTTTAAAAGGATGAGGGGGGCCTCGGTGAAAGGCCTAGGCCCTAGAGAGTCTAGGACCAGAAGTCATAGAAACATAGAGAATAAATGCAGGAATAGGCTATTTGGCCCTTCGAGCCAGCACCGCCATTCAACATGATCATGGCTGATCATCCAAAATCAGTACCCCGTATCTGAGTCCCATCCCAGAACTCTGCCTCTGTACATTGATGACTGCATTGGTGCTGCCTCCTTCCACACCATCAGCCGTTGCATGCAGCATATAATCCAACACTTTTGCCACCTCCAACGGGATCCCACATCTTCCCATCTCCACCCCTTCCGGCTCTCCGCAGAGACCGTTCCCTCCGCAACTCCCTGGTCAACTCGTCCCTTCCCACCCAAACCACCCCCTCCCCAGGTACTTCCCCCTGCAACCGCAGGAGATGCAACACCTGTCTCTTTACCCCCTCCCCCCCTCGACTCCATCCAAGGACCCAAACAGTCTTTCCAGGTGAGGCAGAGGTTCACCTGCACCTCCTCCAACCTCATCTACTGCATCCGCGGTTCCAGGTGTCAACTTCTCTACATCGGCGAGACCAAACGCAGGCTCGCGATCGCTTCGCCCAACACCTCCGCTCAGCCCGTCTTAACCTACCTGGTCTCCCGGTAGCTCAGCACTTCAACTCCCCCTCCCATTCCCAATCTGACCTCTCTGTCCTGGGCCTCCTCCACTGTCAGAGTGAGGCCTAGCGCACAAATTGGAGGAACAGCACCTCATATTTCGTTTGGGTAGTTTACACCCCAGCGGTATGAACATTGACTTCTCTAACTTCAAGTAACCCTTGCTTTCCCTCTCTCTCCATCCCCTCCCCCTTCCCAGTTCTCCCACCAGTCTTACTGACTCCGACTATATTCTATCTCTGTCCCGCCCCCTCCCCTGACATCAGTCTGAAGAAGGGTCTCGACCCGAAACGTCGCCCATTCCTTCTCTCCAGAGATGCTGCCTGTCCCGCTGAGTTACTCCAGCACTTTGTGTCTACCTTCGATTTAAATCAGCATCTGCAGTTCCTTCCTCCACACTCATCCCACTGTAATGCCAGACATTATAGTATTTCCATTCGAAAAAACAGACCTGGATGCCGACTGAATATTTTTTATGTAGCGAAAATTTTTATTGATTTTATTTTATTTTAACAACATTGAATGCTTAGTTTGAAATAATCTTCCATTTCTTTGCCTCCATTGACATTTTCTCAGCTTCATATTCTTCAGAAGGCACTTGGAAAAAAAATTGGGACATTTTTTACTGACATAACATCCTTTTATCTCGACGAGCTGTACGATTAATTAAAGATGAAGACCCGCTTTCATTCAGCATCTACCTTAGCTTTAGACTTGCATAGAAAATAGGTGCAGGAGTAGAGGCCATTCGGCCCGTCGAGCCTACACCGCCATTCAATATGATCACGGCTGATCATCCAACTCAGTATCCCGTACCTGCCTTCTCTCCATACCCCCTGATCCCTTTAGCCACAAGGGCCACATCTAACTCCCTCTTAAATATAGCCAATGAACTGTGGCCTCAACTACCTTCTGTGGCAGAGAATTCCAGAGATTCACCACTCTCTGTGTAAAAAATGTTTTTCTCATCTCAGTCCTAAAAGACTTCCCCCTGATCCTTAAACTGTGTGTGGCCCCTTGTTCTGGACTTCCCCAACATCGGGAACAATCTTCCTGCATCTAGCCTGTCCAACCCCTTAAGAATTTTGGAAGTTTCTATAAGATCCCCCCCTCAATCTTCTAAATTCTAGCGAGTACAAGCCGAGTCTATCCAGTCTTTCTTCAGACTTTAGAGATCAGGCCCTTCCACCCACCGAGTCCGCTCCGACCAGCGATCTCCCCGTACACTGACACCTCCCTACACACTAGGGACAATTTGCAACTTTCACCGAAGGCAATTAACCTTTGGAGCGTGGGAGGAAACCGGAGCACCCGGAGAAAACTTACGCAGGTCACGGGGAGAGCGTACACACTCCGTACAGAGGTCTGGCGCTGTGAGGCAGTAGCCACCGAAACCGCACTCCCATCTCCTGGACTCGTACAATCACATAGAAACATAGAAAATAGGTGCAGGAGGAGGCCATTCGGCCCTTCGAGCCAGCACCGCCATTCATTGTGATCGTGGCTGATCATCCCCTATCAATAACCCTTCTCCCCATATCCCCTGACTCCACTAGCCCCTAGAGCTCTATCTAACTCTCTCTTAAATCCATCCAGTGATTTGGCCTCCACTGCCCTCTGTGGCAGGGCAAATCCACAAATTCACAACTGAAAAAGTGTTTTTCTCACCTCAGTCTTAAATGACCTCCCCTTTATTCTAAGACTGTGTGTGTGGCCCCTGGTTCTGGACTCGCCCAACATTGGGAACATTTTTCCTGCATCGAGCTTGACCAGTCCTTTTATAATTTTATATGTTTCTACAAGAAACTCCCTCTCATCCTTCTAAACTCCAGTGAATACAAGCCTAGTCTTTTCAATCTTTCCTCATATGACAGTCCCGCCATCCCAGGGATCAACCTCGTGAACCTACGCTGCACTGCCTCAATCACAAGGATGTCCTTCCTCAAATTGGGAGACTGAATCACGCCAGCCCTTCCCAACTCACCGGGTTTTCCGGAGAGCAGCATCTCCGGATCGGTCCGTGGGAGGTGGGCGGGCAGGCGGGGGGGGGATGGGGGGGGAACGTCAGGATCATCAGCTCCTCCGCCGTTGTCTCCTGTGTCTGGGCAAGCATGTCGACTGGCATTCTGGAACAGAAGACAAAACATCTCACAGTATCAGCAGTCACGACCTGACCATCTCTGCCCTTCCAACCCCGACAATCCCAGTTCTGGTGACATGCAGCACGGAAACAGCTCTTCCCCAAACCAAAGGTAGACACAAAATGCTGGAATAACTCAGCGGGTCAGGCAGCATCTCTGTGGAGAGAAGGAATAGGTGACGTTTCGGGTCCCAGACCCGAAACGTCACCCATTCCTTCTCTCCAGAGGTGCTGCCTGCCAATAGACAATAGGTGCAGGAGTAGAGGCCATTCGGCCCTTCGAGGCAGCACCGCCATTCAATGTGATCATGGCTGATCATCCCCAATCAGTACCCCGTTCCTGCCTTCTCCCCATATCCCCTGACTCCGCTATCTTTAAGAGCCCTATCTAGCTCTCTCTTGAAAGCATCCAGAGAACCGGCCTCTGAGGCAGAGAATTCCACAGATTCACAACTCTCTGGGTGAAAACGTTCTTTCCTCGTCTCCGTTCGAAATGCAGAAGGAATGACACCATGCAGTTGCATATGGCGCAGCGGCAGAGTTGCTGCATTACAGCACTTGCAGCACTGGAGACCCGGGTTCGATCCCGACCACGGGCGCTGTCTGTACGGAGTTTGCACGTTCTCCCAGTGAGTTTTCTCCGAGATCCACGGTTTCCTCCCACACTCCAAAGAGTACAGGTTTATAGGTTAATTGGCTTGGTGTAAGTGTGTAAATTGTCCCTGGTGTGTGTAGGACAGTGGTTATGTGCGGGGTAACACACAGACAGACACACACACACTCACACATACACAGACAGACACACGCGCGCACACACACACAGACATGTACTC